>NC_134485.1:161198422-161320922 GCF_040206685.1 Ascaphus truei
ACCGCGTGGGCGGCAGCAGGAGGGGGTGTGCGTTGTGCGAGAAATCAGTTGAAACTGATTTCTCGGCGCGACAGCCAGGTCAGCCAATGAGGTTGAACCAGCTCCATGACACCCCTAGGCACGCCCCCCACGGCACATCTACCATCTACATCGCTCCGCGCGGGCGAAGGCTGTATGGCCTTAGCCTTATGTATGTAAACGGAACCAACCACACGTGTAATACATATTCCAGATCGTATGCCTTTAATAATTAACATTATTAACAAGGTTTATCCAAGAGGGATCAGAAAGAGATCCAAAAAGTTGCACTTGTGCCAGTGTATATATGGTATGAAATAGGGATTCAAAATATCCTTGCGATGTAACATCTCATTATATACATACAGATCTGTGTGTGTATGTATGTATGTATGTATATTTAAATAAACACTGTGATCTCTCCCCCCACATGTACGTCTTTCAGGGATACGATCGGGCCGGATCGGCCTCCCCTGCCCAGGCACCGGAGGCGAGTGATGTGTGTGTAATACAAAGACGGTTGGCTCACTACCAAAAAGACGGAGGGAGGGAGGGGGGTGGAAATAAATCATTAGCGATCCAGCCAGAGCATGAACAGGCGCGCGGCTTATCGGCGCTGTTTGCAGCAGCACAAGGCAGGTGAAAGGTGACAGGCTCTTGAAAGCCCAGCTGCAAGAGAGGCTCTTTATTTCCTGTCTGACGCCGGTCCCCTCCCACTTTAACCCCTTCCACGCAACCACCCCCATTGATCAGGCTCTTGCTTAGGAAAGATCTCTCTCCCCCCCCCCCTCTTCCCCTCCACTCTCCTCCCTCTCTCTCTCCATTCTCCCCCTCTCTCTCTCCACTCCCATTTTCAGAATGCAAATGCAATAATTATATATTAATGCAAATTTAAATTCTGGAGCTTGTATGTGCCAGTTGATATTGAGAAACTGCTCTTCAAAGCAAAATCCATGGGTTGCATTGTTCTATTATATATATTATAACATATATACATAGTAGATGAGTTTGAAAAAATACATATGTCCATCAAGCGCAATTTATATACATATAGACATTACAGGGATTTTATACTGTAAAGACTTGGCTATATAAAGTTTAAAAAAAATCTCTATTACCTAAAGTAAGTGGGAGTGCAAGTTCTTCTGGTTAGGAAGTCCTTGCAAGCAAAGTAGTATGGTGGTAGATGCAGCGTTGGCAAGTGGTTTAGGCCGAGTTCAGGGTGCTTACTACACCACGTGCGCGCGATCGGAACAATAACATGGTTTTTAATGAGCCATGTCAGATTGCAATTTCTTGTGGCAGCCAAGTACAGCGTTGTCGCTGCTACATTTTGCCGCTACATCCAAAATTGTTTTTTTGAGGCGGCAGTCGCGTCACGTGAGCTGGTTCCGCGAACCAGCTCCTTGACACGTTGGCCATGCCCCCCCCCCCACGCCCCCAAATGCAGCAACCCGACTCCTGCAGCCTGAACACAGATCGCTGGGCTGCAGGAGTGTGCGGTGGAGGGGTGCACGGCAGCACGCTGCCGCAAAATGCACCCTGAACTCGGCCTTACTCAGAAGCTTGTGCTCGTTTTCCAAACTATTAAAACGGTTTCATTGACAGGATGGCAAAAATGGTAAAGAGATCTAGGGAAGTGCAAAGATGTATAATTGCTGTGGAGCTGTATTACAGTGTAAAGTTTTCAGATTCTATATAGAGATAGCGCCAGGGAAGTAATGATTGAACCTGCCTGTGAAAAATGTCAAGATTAGCACCTTTAACAGATGTTGTTCTCTATACTGTAAATGTGTTAACTTTTACAGCTAATAAAAGGAAGTATCCGCCACAACTCAACAAAAAAGAATTAGTGGAAAATGCAGATTTCAAATTGCCTTAAATGTTAACATGCTATATGAACATATAGGAATTTCAAATAGGGTTTAAACTCTTCTTGTGACGTGAAGTGTTTGTTATTCCAGTTCTCACAATGCAGTTGCACAGCCAGAGAGACCTGAAATGCTTTGGGTTTAAGGCGTTGATCTTTAGTGCATAACCTTGTGGATTCAATTTCAGCCTTTTGCCACTTTCAACTCTCGCTGTGCGACCTTGAGCAGGTCGTATTATCTCACTATACGCCAAGCACCAAATATTACATGGTCTGTCCCTGCATGTAACAGTAATGATATATAATTATTATTATTAAATACATAGTGTTAAGATTAGATAGAGAGAGAAAAAAAGTAGCCTTAAACAGCTTAGTAGGCGATTGATTCTCAGGGATTTCTTATTCCTGGAGAGATTATTAAATGACTCCATCCAACGAGTTGTGGATTAGTGCAGGTTAGGGCTGGGCGATATACCGATATACTGTAATGGTAATATCGTGATACTACTGTCAGTCACCCATAGGAATCATTTGAGTTTTAGGCACAGTTGGCGATCTGCTAAATACGTGGCAGTCTCATAGAAGGCAGATATGCCAAGGTAAAATGGGGTGTCTCGACCCCTCAATAATATCACTCTGCCACTTTCCTCCTAATCCTTATCCCCATCTCTGCTGTCTAGTGAGCAGCGGAAGGAAGGAGCTTTTATATATTAGAAAATAGATTATATTTTATTTGTAAACTCCCTTAACTTGTAGTTACTGTTAAAACTAAAATGCCTTCCAAAAACGTTTACCATTGATAAAAAAAGTGCATATCTTTTTTTCCTATTAAACAATATTTATCATGATAAATATTGTCATTGCGATACATTTCTCAATATCTTTCTCGTGAGAAATTCTTTGCTATTGACAACTCGTGTGTGTGTGTGTGTGTGTGTATACTTTAGAGTGTAGGAATAGTGCATTTGTTTTACAAAACGGGGCCCACAAAATAATTCTGTGTAGCCGGTTCGGCTGGCTAGAAATGCCAGGCAAGGGGTTACACATGTAGTGTGTCGCCGGAGGAAAGTGTCAGGGAACAAGCTGCGTTTTATTAACAGGATTATCGCGGGCGCATGATTTATTCTAGGGCTGGATTTTTTAATTGCTCTAGGGGGAGGCCTCGTTTTCTTGCGAGTGCGACTCCACTTGCGTCCTGCTGCTAAATGCTGGGTTAATAAGTAAGAGGCGGGAGAAAGGGGGGTTGTGGAGGGGAAAGGATTTCAGGCTAACAATCTCGCCTGATTTCTCGAGCCTTGCATTTCAGAGAAATAACCAAGACCGTGATTTAAGACAGACTTGTGAAACGTGGCGCTCATTTAAAAGCAGGGCTTTTGTTACGCTCACGTTTATAGCAGCTGTTCTAGCTCCTTCCCTGAGGCTACCAAATAACTCTGGTCAGTGGGATCGATTGAGATAGTGCCATGTTTCTCTTTTAAAACCTTTTTTCCTAAATAGGTCACAATTTGTAACAAATCCAAGAAGGTTTTGAGAAGTTAGTAAAAAATAAAATAAACAGAGAACTGACTCTATTTGTCCACATGATCTGTTGACATTTGGTACTCCCCAATGAATCTACTCCGAAGCAGATTCATTGGGGAGTTTGTGAGATAGCGCCCCAATCGCACTTTAGGGACGAACACCCATCGTACGGTTGCGATACATTTTAGGGGACAACAAGCAGAGTTTTTCCGAATAAATTATAGCGATCTATGATGAAATGTAACCGAAAAGTCGTAATTTGGTCACAACTCGTGCTGAAATATACCTGCAACAGGCAGCGTCTATGTATTAATCTCAGTATGTCTGCAAGATGAGTGATTTATGAATCATGTGGCAGAAGCTTAGGAGGGAGTTACATTTGCATATTGGTGCAGGTCTATGTATTAAGAACTGGGCGGCTTGCTTTACATTTTTCAAAATGTGACGAAAATCATGTTTCTGGGGCTCAATGCAGAATGGCAACGCAAAAGCATCAGCTTTCAGTTGTTTATATATAGACCGTTTAATGTACAGAGCTTTCCAACCCTCAAAGATGTCTTGTTCAAGTGTACGCTACCCCTACGTAAAAATATATTGTGTAGTATAATTAAATTAACTTTATGGGGCAGGTATATGCATATCAAGATAACGTCATTAGCACCCAAAATACAACTGTGCAGAATTTCCTCTTGGAATCCTGCCTGTGAGAGGTCTCCAATTAAGGGGTTTCCAGATATATCCTACAAAAAGGCACCCAAACCGAGCCCCGTTTTTTGCTACCAGCATCGAATATGCAACTCGTAAAACTTGGCGTGGCTACGGTTTCGATGCGGGAGGAGGGGAGGAACCCCAGGTTTGGGACCCCGTGCTGCAGTTTGTACTTTTGTTAATAAATGAAGGTTGTAAAATAATAAAATGCGTCCGCTGTTTAATCAGCGGGACTCTTCTCTCTATGGCATGGGCCAATAGGGGCACACACATGGAGAAGCACAGCGCTCCTGCTTTCCTCCTGCTGTGACGAGACGCGAGTGGAGAATTAAACAGGCTTCTATTATTATTTTACAGCCTCCGATCGCAGATAAAAAAAAAAAAAATTGCAGACAGCCCTCCACTGTGAATTTTCTTTGCAGCCGTAGGCTTACTTAAAAGGCAGCTGCTAAAGATTGTCAATTTTACCCTTTCCGTGCCAGAGTGAGGCTTGCAAGACATTGCAGCACACCTACAGTATTAAAGGGGTTAATTAAAAAAAACAAAAGAGCAATAAAATGAATTGTCGCCACCTTGGAACAGAATGCAGATTTTTTTTTCCCACCTTTTAGAAAACAAGTAGTCTACACGGTACAGCTTCTTGAGCTGCGCCCCCCTGCATGGGAGCCGCACCGTTTGCGCCCCCCTGCACGGGAGCCGCACCGTTTGCGCCCCCCCTCTCTCAATGACTCGGCGTCAAAAGACGTCGCGGGTCATGTGACATCACGTGACCCCGCCTTGTTGCAATGGCGATTTGTGACGTTACATGACCCAGCGGCGGCATTTGACGCCGCGTTGCCATGGTGTCGCATCGCTGAAGACCGGAAGAGAGCAGGTATGTGAGTTACAGAGGCCTCACGCCTCCCCGGGCATTTAATTTAAATGCTGTGTGGAAGAGCGCGGGGCCTCTGTAACCGCCCGCGCCCCCCCTACAAATTCTCCCACCCCCCAGTTTGCGCACCGCTGCATTACAATAGCGATCACACAAAGGTTTGCCCCTTTTACAGAACTGCAAACACAGTGCCACTGCTTTTTGTAATTAAACGTTTGACTAATACGGTGGTTTTCAGCCTGATTTCCACAAAAAACAGTGCCTGATATTTTAGGTTTAAAAAAAATAAAAAATAATAATACATTTGATGATTCAGCAAGGTTGTTAAATGTTATTCTGTTATGACAAATTATCTATCATTTTGAAAGCTGTTCGTTCATTTATAAAATATATATAATTACCGCGATGATCGTCCTTGATACAGAGTGAGTGGTCAGAGTTCTCCTAAGGGGCCAGATCAAATAACATTGAGAAGTATAAGGGCCACAAGCTTATTGTAATGTAACTTTATGTATAGTTAAAGACTTGAAAATAATTCGATTTCAACATTTTCCAAGCATTTATAACTTCTGTACCATATTTATTTATTTACATTACCTTAACTTACAAGTGAGGTCCAGTGTAAAAAACTGCATTTAACGCCCTTAGCAACAAGTATGAAATTAGCAGGAGCAGAAAGTCTACGGGCCACATGAAGGCCGGCTGAGGGGCCGCGATCAGGGTTCTCACCACTCCGGGTTTGACCCAGAGACTACAGGTTTCGGCCACTTATCTCCGGGCTACGGGTTTAACTGAAAAATCTCAGAGTGGCGGCGGAATCTACCACTGCAAATCCCATCAAATGGCGCCACGTGGCCTGACAAGGAGACACTACGTGACGTCACGCAGCATTACGTTGCCTTGATAACAGCGTCAAGTGATGCCTCTGTACCATAAGGCATCTCGTTGTCACGGCAACTTGACGCCATGTGACGCCATGACGTTACATGGTCATGGCAACGCGCGCCATTTGACATCGATGAGCCATGCTGACTGGAACTTGCAGGGGAGACATGCAGCTGCCGGCAAGATAAATAAATGTAAAAATGTTTCTTGCAAAAAGTCTCCGGGGTTAGCCTTCAATAGAAGGTGGCAACCCTGGACGCGATATAAGGTACAACAGTGTTCTATGGAATCACAATACATTCCTAAAGGGTTTGGCACTTCTTAAAAAGTGGACCGAGACATTGCAAGCTTCTCTTCTCTTGCTAGACAACGCATTGTGTAGTGGGAAGCAGCACACAGCAAACAGCTGCTGCAAGACAATGATCACATTTCTCATAAGCCATAACTTCTGTTTTTAGGCACTGTGAACATGAGCCAGGCCATGCTATAACTTGCACTGGCAAGTTCAGTTTTGGTATGGACTGCTACATTGCAAAAGGACGTGACAACTCATTTTTTAAGAAGTTACACAACTGCCACAAATGCAAAAACTCGGGCGTTTGGAAGCCATAGAAAACAGACATTGTGTTATGATGAACCTAGAGTCAAAATGCTTGTTGTAAATGTTACAAAGGCATTGCACGTACTATATATATCCAATAAAGAATATCACTTGTGAGCACATTCACATGTCTTAGGCTGGGGCCATGGTACCGCAGACCATGCAGACGAACAGACTGTCTTAAAGCAGAGTTCGCGTCCATGCGGGAGGAAGCGGGTGGGGGCGCACAATAAATTTTTTTTTTAAACCAGGGAAACACTTCTAGAACGCAATGCTTCTGTTTTATTTTCAAGTTATGTATACATGCTCATTCTACCATTTGCGTTTAATCAAAATGATGTTCATTCATCACCACCGCCTCACCACAGTTCAAACTGATTTTTTTGGCGCGCCAGGCCGGTCACGGGAGCGGTTTGCCCAATGACGGCGAACCAGCTCCGTGACGTCACTGACATGCCCCTGAAAACGCCCACGGATGGCGCGCGTACCATGGCCGAAAAACGCAGCCGCTTCAAGCATGTGCCTTTCAACCATTAACACCTAGCATACAGTGCTTCCCCTGCAGCAAGGTATTCTGGGAAATTACATGCAAATGAGCACACAATGAATGTGTCACCTTTTGCCTGAAATCCATTTTTACATGGAACCCATATAAGCAGATGCTCTGCTGTTCAAACAGCTTTTAAGCACAACATGGGATTAGATGCAAAGCCAGTCAAACCACTCACAGACATGTTTATGTAAAAATGGATTTCAGGCAAAAGGTGACAAATTGTGTGCTCATTTGCATGTAATTTCCCATAATCCCTTGCTGCAGTGGAAGCACTGCATGCTAGCTGATAATGGTGAAAGGCAGGGTTGCAGACCTGTCTAAGACGTGAATGTGCTCACGTGATATGCTTTATTGGCTATATGCTATCGGTGAAGGTTTTTTGTCACCTTTTTTTACCCACAATAACATACATACATACATATATATATATATATATATATATATATATATATATATATATATATATATATATATATTTTGACAATATTTGCAGATGCTCTACCAAATGATCCACAACGCTAGTCTGGAAGCAAATATTAAACAAGACTATTCTTTGTTACAAAATGACCGCATCCAAAGTTTGGGCCCCATTTTGTAGCCAACCCTGCATTTTGCTATCAGCTGCAAGTGTCTGTGCAGCAAACCACACACCAGAGGTGTTTGGTGTGTTGAAAATTAGCATTCACGGTCATTATCAACCATTCAGCTTTTATTGCAGTTCTGTTACTGAGCGAATAACAGCTTTCAATTTTTGTTTTGCCTGTGACATACAGTATTTCCCTTGATAAAGCTCCAGGTCAAGAACTGAAGGAATATTGCACACAAAACTAATTATTCTGGAAGTCTGTTTACCTGTGTACAAAGTCTCTTTAAATCGGCCGTTACTTCTGTTTGTGGTATTATTGCGAGGCATGTCACAAACAGATTAGTAAACTTAATCCTTGATGCGTGTGAGAATGTACGCCTTAGGCTGCGTCCCCGCTGGCGCTGAGCGTGCTGTGCGCTCGGCACTTGCCACTTTTACTTACTGCAGTCTTTATGTGGAAGTCCCCGCTCACGCGGTGCTCGTGCTCGTGCGCGGGCACGCACACTCACCCAAGCTTGGCACTTGAGCAGACAAAAAAAAAATGACTTTGAAGCACGCTCAACTTGCCCTCAATGCCCTCCCGTCCGCGCTTGCAAAATAGCAAGGACACCCGGCGCTCATGCTTAGAGTTGGTGACGTCACCGCTCTCAAGCATGAGCGCGGTCAGCGCCAGCGAAACTGCATTAAAAAAATATATATGATATAATCACATTCTGTGTGTCACACAGCAGGAATGAGTTGAACACGGTAGGTGTGAGCAGCTTACTTATTGGCAGGTACATAGGGTGACCCACCTGATTTTATGTTACCAGGGAAAGGCTCAGACAGTCCCAGTTTTGCAACACATTCGCTATTAGATCTATGTAATTTCTATGAAAGATACCAAATTAAAAAAACATAAGGATTGGCTTGCGCCTAGTAATCTAGATTTGGGACATTGAATTTTAAATACAACAGACATACACTGTGACTAGCTGCTGACTGCAGGTTCAGACTGTATTGAAGCTTTCAGTTTAGCACTCTCTCTTGAAACGTAATTTTCGCTTATTGGTATTATTCAGCACTGTTGTTGAGACCGTTTCTGGTAATATCAAGTAAGATAAAAACAGGTCTGGTTTGTAAAGGCTCGTTGATTGTGAAGATGAGCATCAGATTACCAAGGAAAGGCTCTGCCAGTCCTGGTTTGATAAACGTAGGGATTATATTTTTTCCCGTTTTCCATTGTTTTAATTTCATTAAAAAAAAAAACAGTGTTAACAATGAAAAAAAATTGACACAATTGAATTGGGTGTTTATTGATGCACTTTCTAGTTTCCATACTCCCCCGTGATGCCTTAGTCTCGGACCTGTGGAGGTGGCATTAAAAGGAAAAGGAGGCTTAATTTCCAGTGTTTATCGGTTTTAACCGAATATGCAAGATGATCAGTCGGTGGTGGGGTTTTTTCCGGTTAAAACCTAAAATCGTAATCCCTAGATATACCCCATCACTAAGGAACACTACCTATGGGATAAGAGATGAAAACACAGCACTGGCTGGGGCCTGCTCGGCAAATTGTAACCTGGAATCAAATAGTCACCCTAACCTTAATGAGGCATTAGCAGGGTCCCTAACCGAGCTCCCACAAATTAGCGCAAGTTACATGAAGGCAACCTCGCTCCGACAGAAAAGCGTGCGCGATGTGTCAGCCTCTAACTCAGTCGGAGTGCCTGATCGTCATTAGTCCCACACATATTAAATATAGCCTTTTATTTCCTGCTGGAGCAGGGGCTGCAAGCGCAAGCCTTTTATTATTCGTATTAATCACGCATAACGCTTCCAGCTGTCCCTTCAGGGCTTGGATCGCTCACAAGACAACCCCCTGCTTTATCTCTAAGCAGGTTGTCTGTTTTTACGGAGGGGGGGGCTCTAAACTGTTGGGTGATGTTTCAATCTGGATCCCCCCCACCCCGTAACCCTTACAGTGATCGGTTCTCCTGCGACGCCACTGCCAGTGAATGTGTTAAACGCTATCTGTAGGGCTTTGTGTATCCAGACTCCAAGTCCCACGGCAGAGACGTGACACTGATGCCACATAATCTGGAATAAATTCTCGTTTGTCTAGGGAGCAGCTGGCCAGCCCTTGCTTTCCTAGGGCTGACACAAAGAGAGTTAACTCTTTCCGCTCCCAAAGTGTTACATCGCCATTCTGAACGAAGCGTACTTCGGGGCCATATTTATTCAAAGCCAGAAGATACCTTGCGGAGCATTCACATGCAGGGGGCCGGCAGGTGCTTTTTTAGCACCGGAAGGGGTCTTGCAGCATTAAAACCGCGCAGTAAATGTGGGCCGTGGAGGGTTACTTGAGCAGAAAACAGTCATGTAAAATGAGTCTGTCAGGCTCAATTTACTGCTATTCCTGATATCTTTTTTTTTTTTACACATGCATTAGCTTCTAAACCATGCAAAACCGGAGCAGCCAACACAGATCTTAGGCTGAGTCCATGGTGTGGCAGACCGCACAGAGGCGTCCACACGGGGCACGATCAGATTGCGTTGAGGCATTGATCGCGCCCATGGACCGTGCTGGCGCACGCGGAGGCAGGAGGGGGCACGCGTTGTGCAAGAAATCAGTTGAAACTGATTTCTTGGCGCGACACGCAAGTCACGTGAGCGGTTTGCCAATGAGGGCGAACCAACTCCGTGACGCCCCTAGGAACACCCCCCACGGCCCATCCACCTGGAGAGGGAAAGCACCCACTTCACGCGGGTGACTTCACAGCCTCCGCACGCCTCCGCGCGGGCAAAGGCACCATGGCCCAGGCCTTAAGATCCTCCTCAAACACATGACTAAATCAGCATACTCAACATAGCACACATTTTTTGCTTATGAAGAAGGCGGTCAAGTAGAATATGCCCTAATAATTCTGCTTTGGGAGTACTAGTGATTTGAAATAATAGGCAGGGGGCCACAGAAGTACATCTTTGAACTATTTTTTTGTTTTCAACCTGATTACTGTAGCATTATTTCAACTTGAACATAAAAGTCATTATGTATGGCATATTTTGTGGTGTTTTTTATTGTAAAGGAATGTGGTAAATGGTCAAGAAGTCGTTACACAACTGAGTGCTTCAACTTTATTGCCATCTCTAATTGGGACCACAGCCTAAACCAGCGCTAACAGATTACTGCCTGTGTCAACTCTGTCTTTGTATCTGATTCTGCAATCTCAAACACCCTCCTCCCCGCCTTTGCCTTCCTATTATCGTGAATCCCTAACAAACTAGATCTGTATTTGTTTTGCTCTGCGCAGCTTCCTGAAACTGAATGGGAGGGAGGAAGGGTGAATTTCAGTATTCAAAAAAAAAAAAAAAAAGCGGAACATACATACAGTACACATTTTGGTAAAAATGGTCAACTATCTATCCGTTCACTAACCAAAGTTACCCAAAAGGGATCTATTGTATAATACTGTAGTTCAAGTAGCAAAATAGTCCACGGCTTTTAAAGAGAGTATGCAGATCACTAAAGCGTTGGGGGTGGGTGGAAATGGTGCATTACAAATAAAAAAAATAAAAAAAAATTAAAGGAAAAATGTGTTTTCCATCATATGGATCAGATCAGTTAAGGGAACATCTAGACCACAACTGATCCATCCAATGCTGAACGGTCTTGTAACAAACTCCCTTCTGCCGCTGAATGGGTTAAGCGCGCATTAAGACACACGGGCTGTGCGTTACTTCTAACGCACGGCTGGAGCCCTCTAGCTGTGCATTAAAACTGTCAATTCACAGCCCGGAGTGGTTTATGGCGCTTATGAAATGGCCCATCTTGCCTAATTGCTTACATATTCATATCTTTACTAAAGACACGTTTTACTGTTATTCTTTAGGGGTTTTTTTCCTCCGCGCTGTCACGTACTGCCCAGGTCTGAAGAGGATAATGCGGAATGTGCAACCAGGGAAGGATTGCATTTCCGGGCTCCGTTCCTAGCAGTGCGTCACACGCATGTAAAGAACAGATCTAAGCCAAATTGCGGGAGATAACAGAACAAAATAATGCTGCTATTAGTGAAGCCAGCAAAACACTCATCAAATATTTTACCAGAGTAAAATCGTTCTCAGTCCTGGGTTATTTACACAGTGGATCAGGGAATGAATGCACGGCCTCTGAGAACAAATACACTGTGTTTGAAGCTGCGGAGTCTGGTTCAAATCCTCGTGTCAGCTTATTCTGACCTTGGGCAAGTCACTATCTCCCTGTGCCTCATTCTAAATACATCGCTATGCAAGAAAAAAAAACGTATTATTTTTTTTGTGTGTGTGTGTGTGTGTGTGTGTGTGTGTGTGTGTGTGTGTGTGTGTGTGTGTGTGTGTGTGTGTGTGTGTGTGTGTGTGTGTGTGTGTGTGTGTGTGTGTGTGTGTGTGTGTGTGTGTGTGTGTGTGTGTGTGTGTGTGTGTGTGTGTGTGTGTATATATATATATCCTGGCTGCAAAACAGGGCCAAAAACAGTGTTAGAAATAGATCAGAGGGGAAAAAAATCTATTTTCTTTCAATATGATTCCTTTTCTTTGTTAAGCATGGTGCTATTTTATGCACAGCTTTTCCAACAAGTTTTGCAGCCAGGAGACTTTGCTAAACAGGCCAGAAATGCACCAGAACCCCCCCCCTCCCTATAATGCTTAATGTTTTTTTAAATAAATTAAAGTCACAGCAACAAGACTATCTTAAGACGCCCACAAAAAAATGCCAATTAGGTTTTTTTGTCTTTTAAACCCGAACGGGTTTGTTTTTACTTAAAAAAATAAAAAATAGATTTTTAAAGATGCAAAACGAATTTATAACAATTTTTCCTAAATGATATCACCTTTTTTTTATGTTTTGCAGGAGAATACAAAATGGCTCTCATACGCTCTCAAATCGTTTTGCTGTGTATTTATGAAATATCATTAGCATCATTTCTGGGGACAAAAACAGAGGGGGAAACCTTCCCTGAATGTTTTTTTTTTATTATTTAAAAACAAAGAATAAGTTATTGATGGATTGCAACTTTTAAAAGCTGAGAAGTGAAACAAAAAACACTTATTTTGTACATTTATTTTAAATATTTAAAAACACCTTTAAAGACATTCAGCGCTAGAATGGGCCAGGATTGGACAGGTAATACATGTGTTGGTGGGTATTACCATCCTTTATTTGTATAGCACCCACATTTTCTGCAGCGCAGAACCATGTCGGAGGATGTACACCATTGTTTGACAAAAGAGACTTGGATTGTAAGCTCTGCAGGGCAGGGATTTCCTTTCATACTGTTTGATCTTGTCCGTTGCACTTATTGTATTATAATTCCCTGTACTGCATGGGCTCTCTTGTTGTCGCTATATAAATAAAGATATACATACAACACTAAGCCAAAAGATGGGTAGAGTTGCAGCACTTTCTTGAGAGGTACAATGGGCTGCACAGTCCCCAGTAACCTTTCTGTGCCCTGATCGCTTTGTGTTGAACAGTTTAGTGAAGGAGAGAAAAAAAACCCACCAGTCAGAGGCGGCTGAACAAACAAGTGATTGCCAGAAGTCCTTATTTGATCGCAACAGAGACAGAATTAACTCTTTCTAGCCACAGACCCTACTCGCCAAGAGAGGGGTGGAAACAAAAGCATTAAGGGGCCCATATTTCGAAAGTGACATAGTGTAAAAAAAAACAATAAGTGTATTTGAAACGTGTATTTTTTTGCCCATCCAATGGTTATTGCTTACTTTGTATACTTCGGAGAAGTTTGAATTTGTTTAAGGAAACTTGTATCCTTAGACGCTCTATAATATTTGAACCGATAATTAATTAGTCCTTTAAAAAGTAGAAAAAGCAAGAAAAGCCCGCATGAAATGGCAAGGGGCTTTTTAACCCGTTGGCTGCCAGCCACACACACTGCTGGGCCGATGCTTTCAGGGCCACCAAAAATAAAAAAGATTGCCCCAGGGGCCTCTGGAGTTTTTAACCTGATTCAATACTGATGTACAACCCAATACTCACTAAGGGGAGGGGAAATATGGTCATCCAAATGTCACACTGGGATTTATTTATCCGTCTTTTGGCTACAAAAAAACTTTTTTCCTTCATAAAATCAGGTGCATTCTTATTGAAACTAATGGGATGTCTCCCTTGATAAACGTGGTATAGCATTTAACCCAAGTCTTGCAGCCAGGAGACTAATAAATGACCCCCAAGGAGTCGTGCTTTTCATTAACCTTCTAGATAACCCTTCTTTGGCATCTAAATGTTCAATTTATTACACTAAATTGGCCCATTTACTCACTATTAGCCATTGAACTCAACTGCTGGTCTGGGTGGAGGCAACTAGCATCGTATGCGGAGTGATCAGCTCAATACAGATCTGTTTCATTATTTGAGAGAGCAGTGGTTTCCAACATTTTTGTGGTTAAGAAACTCTACGGGAAATTGTGCAGAACCCCAACTGTCTCTAACAGCGCGCCTGAGATTAGATGTATTGTAAGGAACCTCGACCCTCTCTAATAGTGCGCCTGAGATCAGATGCATTGTAAAGGAACCCCAACTCTCTCTAAAAGTGTGTCTGAGATAAGAAGCCTTGTAAATTCTTCTGTATTTGGTACAATTTTCAAATGACCTGAAAATTGCACGGAACCTTTTAGGGATGCCCGGGAACTCAAGGGGGCCTAGGAACCCTGGTTGAAAAACACTGAGTTAGAGGATGCGGTCTTGTGATTTCACTTTGATAGCCTCTCCCACCACAGCCTCATGACGAGATGATTGTGACGAACCCCTTAGGGGTTAACAGCAACACAATGTTTCAATAGCACTGCCATTCCCTTCTCTACTTCCTGGTGAGCAGCACATAAGAGCCAAGCCCCGTTGTGTCCTTCGCAGAAATGGTCATAGGGATCAATAATAATATGTGTGCTGCCACCGTTGCTTTCCGCTTATTAAAGTTTGCAACTGACAAAATCCCCCCCCCCCCCCCCCCCCAAGAGAAAGCAACACCACAATGCAACACTTACCTACAGTGTGTTAATGTTTAACTCCTAATCAAGGATGGGCTGGCACAAAGTGAATGGCTGTTATTATTCCATCCTCATGGTGCACTCAGTGCTTTACAGAGCCAATATACCGGTACAATAGATGGACAAACTACACATTGCATGTGGGTCTTATCTGCAGAGATGTGGATGTAAGACGATCAGTGGGAGGGAATTCTGTTGGGGATGTGATCTATAAAACCAGGACTATGCCTCATCATCTGGAACCAGCCACTCACCCTTCGAGACAACAGATGCATGTAACTTTTCTGCTGCTATTTTGCAGCCTCTTCCGCAGAGAAGGGGCATTTCAATCTGATTACAAGCCCCCAACCTCCAGCACATTCATCTTATATACAGTCACATTTCATCCCTTTAACTAAGTTTACCATCCCCTACGAGTGTGTGTTATATAATCCATTTGGCCATATTGGTGACGTTTCAGAAAATAGTTCTGCATTTATTGTTGCGGTTAGGTTTGGTCATCATTATAATAATTCTAATAATAATTATTTATTATAAGTAAATCTAAATTATAAGTATAATTATAATAATAATTATTTATTATAAGTAAATCTTTAGACACGCTGCAGAATATGTTGGCGCTTTACAAATAATTGCTAATAATTACAACCCGTAGAACTAAGCATATATGTTAACGATTTATAGATGGGTAGCAACTCCTTGTCATTAGGCTACGGCCCCAGTGTCGGCACTACACGCGGGCCTGCCAGGTTGGCTCTGTTCCCCGGTCTGTGCAGCTTAAGGCCGAGTTCAGGGTGGATGCTGCGGCCGCGAGTGTGTATGCGCGTCTCACCGTGCGCTCCTGCAGCCCAACGATCTCTGCCTTGGCTGCAGGAGTTGGGTCACGGCGTTTGGGGACATGATGGGGGGGGCGTGGCAAACGTGTCATGGAGCTGGTTCGCTGAACCAGCTCACGTGACGCGACTGAAGCCCCAAAAATCATTTTGGGTTGTAGCGGCAAAAAGTAGCAGCGTCAACACTGTACTTTGCCGCCGGTGGAGTTTTCAGTTTGAAAACTCCCACCGAATAACCCGAAATTGCGACGGACGTGCACGTACATCACGTAGCATCCACCCTGAACTTGGCCTAAGGCTAGGTCCCCGCTGCCTGCTGCAGCACGCGCTATGGCGTGCGCCGCAGGGACAAGAACCGCCCCTCAATGGGGCCGGACACACTACCTACCTTGGCCGCTGTGCGGCCAGATTTTTGTGATTTTGTGAAGACAGTAAAAAACTGTCTTCAGAACTGGCGACGGAGCGCTGGCCACGCCCCTGGGTGGTTCAGCCAATGAGGGCGAACCTGCCGGGTGACATCTTAGCCGCAACCCCGCCTTCCCCCCCCCCCTTCCCCTTGCAGCTCTGCACAGACCGGGGAACAGAGCTGCACGCGCCACCAGCCTGGCAGGAGCGCGTGTAGCGCCGACACTGGGGCTGTAGCCTAATGACTATAAATCGTTTACATACATGCTTAGGTCTATGGGTTGTTATTATTAGCAATTATTTGTAAAGCGCCAACATATTCCGCAGCGTCTAAAGATTTACTTATAATAATTCATTATTATAATGATGACCAAACCCAACCGCAACAATAAATGCAGAACTATTTGCTAAAACATGTCACCAATATGATCAAATGGATTATATAACACACACTCGTAGGGGATGGTAACCTTACTTAAAGGGATGAAATATGACTGTATACAAGATGAATGTGCTGGAGGTTGGGGGCTTGTAATCAGATTGAAATGCCCCTTCTCTGCGGGAAGAGGCTTCAAAATAACAGCAGAAAAGTTACATGGATCTGTTATCTGGAAGGGTGAGTGGCTGGATCCAGATGAGGCATAGTCCTGGTTTTATAGCTCACATCCCCAACAGATTTCCCTCCCACTGATCGTCTTCTGTCCACATCGCTGCAGATAAGACCCACATGCAATGTGCTCTGCAATTCATTTCATGCAGAGACGGGTAGAGAGGATGCACCGTCACGGGGCTTTCCAGAGGTCTCCAAAATCCCCCTCCCCACACATCAAGGTGATCGATGACACAGAACCCTAAGGTCGCTCTATAAAGCGGGTTAGGCGAAGGGTTTTTTTTTTTTTTTTCCCTCCGGGTTGCTGAATATACAGATCGGTGAGATCTCATTACACGCAACAAGATCTGTTTCCATGCGGAACCCACTAGTGTCCTTATACATGAAGACATGAGGGATGGAAGTAGGCGGACAGCATCTATGCATGCATTTCTATTTATATAGCGGCCACAGTGTACTTTACAACAGAGACCGTACAGGGACTTAAAATAATAATACAATAAATGCAACAGTCACAATAGGGAAGGAAATCCCTGCTCCGGAGAGCTTACACTCTAAGTGGTATCTTGGGAAATTTACGGACAGCAGGTGAGGGAATAAGTGCGGTATGGGGATCTGGGGTTATCCATGATAGTAATGTATGTTAATGGTTTTGAATGTACAGCACCCCCACCCAAAAAATAAGCGCTGTGTTCCTGCATAAAGGAGGGGAGCTTCCTAATAAACAGGGACAAGGTGAAAACAGGTAGGGGGGGGGGGGGTGGTGTGTGTGTGTGTGTGTGTGTGTGTGTGTGTGTGTGTGTGTGTGTGTGTGTGTGTGTGTGTGTGTGTGTGTGTGTGTGTGTGTGTGTGTGTGTGTGTGTGTGTGTGTGTGTGTGTGACACATATACACTCTTGCAACACCAGGATATAAAACCACATTCTAATAACCCTAGTAGAATCAAACAGCTCTGCAAACAAACATATATATTTTAAGGCATTTAAGGAGAGAAGGATTGCATTTCTAATCACTTTGAGCAGAGAAAGAGGTACAGATCTGATATAGTGTGATGTGGCAAATGGTTCCCATCCGCGAAGTGCGAGAGGAGAGGGGGGGAGAGGAGATAATGCGAGGGTGCTGTGAAAAGGTGACACCCAAATGTTAACAGGCAGCCCCCCTCCTCGTCCCACTTGCTAGACTCGGCGCGATCTCCGCTATAACGCGCTGTGCGACCCGGGCGCACAAAGGGTTAAACTCATGGGGAGATCGCCGCCAAATCACAATGCACAAGGGGAACACAGCGCAGGGAGCGTGCGGGACCTTTCCAACCAGGGGGTAACTTCCGCCGGCTTCAATACCTCTCCGGGGGATCAATACCACTGCACACACCCTACTGGGTCATTGGATCGCAAGCTCTGTGGGTCGGAAATCCTCCTCACAGCAACACCCATCCCCAAAATATTCTTCCGAAACGTGCATCTCACCCCCACGTCTCCCTAGCAAAAACACGTTTAACGCCATAGCGCGGACATTGTTACAATTATACAGTGATGTGGTGCAAATATACAGGGAGATGGTGCAAGTATATAGTGAGATGGTGCAAATATACAGGGAGATGGTGCAAGTATATAGTGAGATGGTGCAAATATACAGGGAGATGGTGCAAGTATACAGTGAGATGGTGGAAATATGCACTTCATCTGGTTGCTCACCCTGCACCTTATCATTACCACCCGTGACTTGAGAGTCACCGGCGCTGCGCACACAGGAGACAGCGCGATGTTGGCACATGGCGCAATAAAGCGCAGTGTGTGAGAGCTGCGTGACTCTCCTTCCCCAGGCACCAGCCCTGACCGGGTCAGAGCCGCGAGCTGGGAAGATCGCACCCTCTCACCATCGCCCCTTTCCCATGATCACAGCAGCTCACCTGCAGTCCCGGGGATCTCTCTGTGCGATCAATCTCTCCCCTGTGCACAAGCAGCTTTCTATGCGGCGGGGGCTCCGCTCCAGCACCGACCCTGCTTGCAAATTCCCACCTGCACAAAGCAGCTCGGTCTCAGCATCATTGCAGATATATATATATATAAATCCCCCTTTCTCACGATCTCTCTTCCTTTCCGTCCCGTGCAGCAGCAGCAACCAAGGAGAGGAAAAAAGCCTCCACGGCTTGTATGGATCGAGTATTAAAATAATAATGTTAAAATAATGTTGTTTGTTTGACAGCCGCAGATCGCAGCAAAGTTTATTATTGTTATTTGTAGGACGGTCTGCGCACCGAAGAGCTGCTGAGAGACGATCAGGTTTCTCCCCTGTCCCTGGCTGGGGGGAGGAGGAAGAGGTGGGGGAGGAAGGAGGGGGGTGTGCGAGGTCAATCTCCAAAGCCCCCAGGAAAGAAGAAAGAGGAGCGGTGGGAGGCGGTCGTCTCCTCCCCCGGTGTGGGAGGAGGAGGAGGGGGGGGGGGCGGCTGCTGCTGGAGCAGAGGAAGGTGAGAGTTGGGGGGAAGGGGGGGGGCGTCGCAGGCAGCGGGAGCAGCTGTACGCAGTGTGCGGGTTGCATGCAAAGTGCACAGGCGCTACTTACCCTGCTTGCTCTATGGGGGTGTCTCACTCCTAGCCCGGCCTCTCTTATTCTGCCTCTTTAAATACTGTCTCTTCACACCGACTCTCTACTTCTGTGTGGAACTTTTCTGTGCATGTCTCATTTTTATTCCCTTGTGTGTCTCTTCGTATTCCCGCGTGTCTCTCTTCTTTTATTCCCCTGTCTGTCGCTCTCTTTTTATTCCCGTGTGTCTTTTTTTCCAGTGTGTCTCTACTTATTTCCGTGCGTCTGCCTCTAATTCCCGTGTCTCTCCCTCTCTTCTTATTCCCTTGCGTCTCTTTTTATTCCCGTGTGTCTCTTTTTATTCCCGTGTCTCTTTTTATTCCCGTGTGTCTCTTTTTATTCCCGTGTCTCTTTTTATTCCCGTGTGTCTCTTTTTATTCCCGTGTGTCTCTTTTTATTCCCGTGTGTCTCTTTTTATTCCAGTGTGTCTCGTTTTATTCCCGTGTATGTCTCTCTCTCTCTCTTTTCTATTCCTGTCTCTCTCTCTCTCTCTCTCTCTCTCTCTTGTAATTCCCGTGTCTCTGTTATTAATATTGTATTTGTGTGTCTCTCACGCTGTAAATGTTACTCTGTGTCCTTGCAATCATTACTGTCTATCACTGTCTTTATCTGTGTCTCTGTCTCTGCATGTCTATACTCGCGAGGGCTGGAAGTAGGGGTGCAAGGAGAGGGCGCAGGGAGGGTTATACATGAGGATCATGTATATAGGTTACTGGTTTTGTATGTGCAGTACAGCACCCCCACCCAAAAAAAATAGTTCCTGTATCCTGGCTTTACTTTATCTCCCTGTTCTGTCTCACGCTTATTTTCATGTTCCAACCCCATCTCCTGATCTGTAAGTTTCTCAACTCATCTGTTTTGGGTGTCTCTCTGTTGCTGTCTTTTTCTATGTGTGTTTATCTGTTTGAGTCTCTCACTGTCTGTCTCGTCCGCTGATGGATTTCTGAACCCTTACCCATTTCTGTCTCTTTCTGCACCTGTGTTTTTTACGCTGTGACCCCTATTCAACATTAAATAAACCCATCTTACATTTGCTCTGGAATATTTACACCCCATTTAAATAAACAATGACCTAAATACCTTACTTTGGCTGCGGTTCACCAAGCCATTATGTAGAGCATCGCACCCCTATCCAGCACCAGCGGTAACTGCTATTGACTTGAATGTCATTTATTGCTGGATTAGGGTGCTTGATGAATCTGGCCTTTGAGCCTTAAGCAGCCGATTGCAGTTTGATCCCCTGAAAACTGCCATTGACTTACATGTTTTGGCACATCACAGTAGGATTGACCGCTACCGAGCTTATTGAACAAGCCTCTTTGATTCCTATTGTGAAGTCTTCTGGGTGCTGGTGGAGAGTTCAACTTAATCTAAGTCAGTGTTGTTCCAACAAACCCCATGGCATCTCTAAAGGGTTCACTGAAATTTTAAGGTAATTTGAAAATGGTGCCAAATACAGAAGAATGTGCAATGCATCTGATCTCAGACTGGCTATTAGAGAGGGTTGGGGTTCCTTACAATGCATCTGATCTCAGACACGCTATTTGAGAAGGTTGGGTTTCCTTAGAATCCATCAGACATTCTGCTAGAGAGGGATGGGGTTCCTTAGGCTGCGCTTATAGTACTGGATATGGCGACGGCGCACTGCTTCATCACAAGTACTTGAAGCTGTTGCCGGTGCCCATAGTGGGCATGACCGCGACGGCGCTGCTCAGCGACATGGCGACTGAAATCGCTGAAGCCAAAGATTTTTGTCTTTGGCCATCGACGACAGTACGACGTCAGCATCACGAGCAGTTCAGCCAATGAGGGCGAACCGCTCGCGTGATGTCACGTGCCACGCCTCCTGAGGTCTCCTGCACCTCAGTGCAACAGTCGTTATAGTGACGACGTGTGATGTCACACAGTCCCATAGCTGTAGCCATTACTATAAACTCAGTCTTACAATGTATCTGATCTCAGACATTCTGTTATAGAGGGTTGGGGCTCCTTACAATGCATCGAATCTCTGATGCTCTATTAGAGAGGGTTTGGGTTCCTTAGGCTGCGCTTATAGTGCCTTGCGACGGCGATGGCGCTCCGAAACAAATACAACCACTCCGTCGCAAGTACTTATAGTAAGAGCGACGGCGACGGAGTGACGTCGCGACAAAAAATTTTGAAGCCGGGTAAATTTTATTTTTTAGAGACAGTCTAAACGACTGTCGGCGACGTCATCGGTCGCGTCGCCAGCACTATAAGCGCTGCCTTACAATGCATCTGATCTCAGGCGTGCTATTAGAGAGCGTTGGGGTTCCTTATAATGCATCTGATCTCAGACACGCTATTAGAGAGGGAGGGGATTCCGCAGAATTTCACAATATATTTATAGGCGTCCTTAACCAAAAAAAACTTGAAAAACATCTAAGTGAATTGGACTAAAAGTCTTCAGGATGAGGAAGACCGTTTCACATCATATTGAATATGGGTCTTTGTGTGCCTCTACTCTTTCTCCTGTCTCACTGCCTGTCTATACATGCCTCACATGTGTCTTTTTATCTATCTCTTTGCACTTGCGTTTGTCACAGGTTGTTTATTGGTCTAGCACCCTGTCTGCCTCTCATTCTTTGTCTGTCAGTATTGCGCTCACTCTCTGGCTGCATGTGTTGATATGTGTCTTTTTCTCTTTCCCCTTCCTCTGAACCGCTTTCAGTCTATATCTGTCACTATCTTCCTGTGCTTACATATCTTTCTATTTCTGACTGTTCCTCTGTTATTTCCCTACAGGCGTCTGACTTTTTCTGTGTATGTCCGTTTCTGTGCGGTTGTGACCCTTCTTTTAACCTATATTATTTTTGAGTATAATCTTTACCCTGTACGCCTGTCTCTATAAACACCTGTCTCAGTATGTCCGAGTTCCTTTGCCCCTGTACGTGAGTGCAGTAACTATATTTTGTGTGGGGGAGCTGTACATATGAAATGATTAACACATGTAAAGATGTATAAGCAACCCCCCTATTCCCAGCCCTCGTGTGCATAGTATTTTTACTTCCCACCTAAATATCTCTTGCCCTCTCTCTTTCTTAGTATTACTCCCCGTGTCTGTGTGCACCTATCTCGCTCTCTTCTTATGTATGTCTCTTTACGTGGCTCAACGTCTCACTCTTTTCATCTCTTCTCGGTGTGAGTCTATCTCTGCGCATCTTTCTGTAACAACCTCTCTTCCACTGACTCGTTTCATTGTATTTTTTGTCTCTGTATCTTCTGAGCATCTCTTCTCTCCCTGTATCTCTATGCTTCTGTGCCTGTCTCTCTTCTCTAGATGTATCTCTCTGTGCCGTTCTCTCTTCTTTTCCTGTCACTCTCTATGCATGTGTGACTGTCTCTCTCGTCTCCCTTTCTCTTTCTATGCGTGCGCCTGTTTCTCGTCTGTCTCTTTCTGTGTGTGCCTGTCTCTCTTCTCTTTCTCTGCGTGTCTCTCTATGTTCTCTCCCTGTCTCTTTCTACACGTGTGCCTGTCTCTTTCTATGCGTGTCACTCGCTCTCCATGCGTGTGTGCCTCTCTCCTCTGCTTATCTGTGTGTGTGCCTCTCTCTGCTTCTCTCTATGCGTGTGTGCCTGTCTCTCTTCTCTCTCCTCTCCCTGCTTCTCTCTATGCGTGTGTTCCTCTCTCTTCTCTACCTGCTTCTCTCTATGCGTGTGTGCCTGTCTCTCTTCTCTCTCCTCTCCCTGCTTCTCTCTATGCGTGTGTTCCTCTCTCTTTCCTTGTCTCTCCTCTACCTGCTTCTCTCTGAGTTGTGCCTCTCTCTCCTCTACCTGCTTCTTTCTATGAGTTGTGCCTCTCTCTCCTCTCCCTGCTTCTCTCTATGCGTGTGTGCCTCTCTCTCCTCTCTGCGTGTGTGCCTCTTCCTCTCCTCTCTGCTTCTCTCTATGCGTGTGTGTCTGTCTCTCTTCTCCTCTCCCTGCTTCTCTCTCTGCGTGTGTGCCTCTCTCTCCTCTTTGCATGTGTGCCTCTCTCTCCTCTCTGCGTGTGTGCCTCTCTCTCTCCTATCTACTTCTCTCTATGCGTGTGTGCCTGTCTCTCTTCTCTGTCCTCTCCCTGCTTCTCTCTATGCGTGTGTTCCTCTCTCTTTCCTTGTCTCTCCTCTACCTGCTTCTCTCTGAGTTGTGCCTCTCTCTCCTCTACCTGCTTCTTTCTATGAGTTGTGCCTCTCTCTCCTCTCCCTGCTTCTCTCTATGCGTGTGTGCCTCTCTCTCCTCTCCCTGCTTCTCTCTATGCGTGTGTGCCTCTCTCTCCTCTCTGCGTGTGTGCCTATTCCTCTCCTCTCTGCTTCTCTCTATGCGTGTGTGTCTGTCTCTCTTCTCCTCTCCCTGCTTCTCTCTCTGCGTGTGTGCCTCTCTCTCCTCTCTGCATGTGTGCCTCTCTCTCCTCTCTGCGTGTGTGCCTCTCTCTATCCTCTCTGCTTCTCTCTATGCGTGTGTGCCTCTCTCTCTCCTCTCTGCTTCTCTCTATGCGTGTGTGCCTCTCTCCTCTCCCTGCTTCTCTCTATGCGTGTGTTCCTCTCTCTTTCCTTCTCTCTCCTCTACCTGCTTCTCTCTATGAGTTGTGCCTCTCTCTCCTCTACCTGCTTCTTTCTATGAGTTGTGCCTCTCTCTCCTCTCCCTGCTTCTCTCTATGCGTGTGTGCCTCTCTCTCCTCTCCCTGCTTCTCTCTATGCGTGTGTGCCTCTCTCTCCTCTCTGCGTGTGTGCCTCTTCCTCTCCTCTCTGCTTCTCTCTATGCGTGTGTGTCTATCTCTCTTCTCCTCTCCCTGCTTCTCTCTCTGCGTGTGTGCCTCTCTCTCCTCTCTGCATGTGTGCCTCTCTCTCCTCTCTGCGTGTGTGCCTCTCTCTCTCCTATCTACTTCTCTCTATGCGTGTGTGCCTGTCTATCTCTTCTCTGCGTGTGTGCCTCTCTCTCTCCTCTCTTCTCTATGCGTGTGTGCCTGTCTCTCTTCTCTCTCCTCTCCCTGCTTCTCTCTATGCGTGTGTGCCTCTCTCTTTCCTTCTCTCTCCTCTCTCTGCTTCTCTCTCTGCGTGTGTGCCTGTCTCTCTCCTCTCCCTGCTTCTTTCTATGCCTGTGTGCCTCTCTCTTTCCTTCCCTCTCCTCTCCCTGCTTCTCTCTATGCGTGTGTGCCTCTCTCCTCTCCCTGCTTCTCTCCCTGCGTGTGTGCCTGTCTCTCTCCTCTCCCTGCTTCTTTCTATGCCTGTGTGCCTGTCTCTCTTCTCTCTCCTCTCCCTGCTTCTCTCTATGCGTGTGTGCCTCTCTCTCCTCTCCCTGCTTCTCTCTATGCGTGTGTGCCTCTCTCTTTCCTTCTCTCTCCTCTCCCTGCTTCTCTCTATGCGTGTGTGCCTCTCTCTCCTCTCCCCGTCTCTCTATGCGTGTGTGCCTCTCTCTTTCCTTCTCTCTCCCTGCTTCTCTCTATGCCTGTGTCTCTCTCTCTCCCCTCTCCCTACTTCTCTCTGCCTGTGTGCCTCTCTCTCTCCTCTCTCCCTGCTTCTCTCTATGCGTGTGTCTGTCTCTCTCCTCTCCCTTCTTCTCTCTATGCGTGTGTGCCTGTCTCTCTCCTCTCCCTTCTTCTCTCTATGCGTGTGTGCCTGTCTCTCTCCTCTCCCTGCTTCTCTCTATGCGTGTGTGTGTCTCTCTCCTCTCCCTGCTTCTCTCTATGCGTGTGTGCCTGACTCTCTCCTCTCCCTGCTTCTCTCTATGCGTGTGTGCCTGACTCTCTCCTCTCCCTTCTCTCTATGCGTGTGTGCCTCTCCTCTCCCTGCTTCTCTCTATGCGTGTGTGTGTCTCTCTCCTCTCCCTGCTTCTCTTTATGCGTGTGTGTGTCTCTCTACTCTCCCTGCTTCTCTCTATGCGTGTGTGTGTGTCTCTCTCCTCTCCCTGCTTCTCTCTATGCGTGTGTGCCTGACTCTCTCCTCTCCCTGCTTCTCTCTATGCGCGTGTGCCTGTCTCTCTCCTCTCCCTGCTTCTCTCTATGCGTGTGTGTCTCTCTCCTCTCCCTGCTTCTCTCTATGCGTGTGTGCCTGTCTCTTTCCTCTCCCTTCTTCTCTCTATGCGTGTGTGCCTGTCTCTCTCCTCTCCCTGCTTCTCTCTATGCGTGTGTGTGTCTCTCTCCTCTCCCTGCTTCTCTCTATGCGCGTGTGCCTGTCTCTCTCCTCTCCCTGCGTGTGTGCCTGACTCTCTCCTCTCCCTGCTTGTCTCTATGCGCGTGTGCCTGTCTCTCTCCTCTCGGCGCCTCTCCCCTCTCTCACATACCCCTCCCGCTGGCATCTCGCCAGTTTCCACTGTCTGTGGCCTCCGAGTCCTCACAAGAGCTGCAGGCGGCTAAGCTCCCAACACCTCTCTCCCCGCTCTACACATGAGCGCTTCACTCCCGTTAACCCTCTCACACTGAGCACGCAGCCTGGGGCTGATATAACCACCTCCAATTCATATCTCCAACCCCCCCTCCCCCTCAGAAAGACGCAGTGAACGCTGCAAAACCCAATAACATCCTGCCATGAGAAAATGCCAAACCCATGTCTGCCAAATTGTATATATGGGAGGAAGGGCTGAGTAGTTAGACACAAGACTTTGATGTGGGTTGAAGTCCCACAAGCCAGCTCTTAAATCCTAGGACACTACCTTTCTCACGTACATATACAAGAGTGTAAACTACTAGGGTCAGGAGCAGCCTGCGCCTGCATTGTTCTGCGGTGTAGATTTAGAACACCACGTTCGTTCTTAGCGCTTTAGGAGAATCAAATATTGTTTACTGCAGCCACACCACTTCCCAACATCTTTAACAGACTTGGGGTGGGGGGCTGCGGGGGTAAAAAAAATTATGATTGCCTGTTGCCCCCTGGCTACTCATAATGCCCTACCACCGCCCCTGTCCCAAGGGGCAGGAAGCAGAGGGTCACCGTTGTCACAGATTTTCATTAAGTTGACAAGGGCACAGTCATTTGATTTCTCTGTTGGTTGGAAGATAGATCTGGTTTATAACAAGCGCTTTCTCCTTCACTGCTGATGAAATACTACGCCTCAAACAGTACAAGTTCAGTCTCCCGTACCAAGGAAGTGAAAGCACTCGGCCATAACGCCATCTATATACATTTTAAACATCAGTTCGGTCACCCAATACAAGTTTAACAGCTTTTATTTTATTTTTTTAATCTCTGAATACAAGTATCACAGTAGTCACTGCCTTTGTTAGGCTCTTTTTTTTAATGAAGAAAATGCTGAAGCAAATTCAAAGCATTTCTTTAGGATGCAGAATGATGGTTATGGAAAATAAAGGATTTTACATTGATGTCACTCCGTGATTTTGAGGGGATGATAAAAGGTCATTAAATACAGAGCGAGAGAAACAGAAAAGCCGGCACTCGTGAATCCGTTTTATTGCGCACAGGTCAGCTTTGCGGTCCCCATTTGGCAAAGGTCCTTTTGGGACCGAAACGTTGATCTGCGTGAAATATATTTTATCCACCTCGCAGTTTCGCCTTTTCTGATTCTACCGTTCCAGAGGTGTGTGTGTGTGTGTGTGTGTGTGTATATGTGTATATGTGTATATGTGTATATGTGTATATATGTATATGTGTGTGTGTGTGTGTGTGGATAGATGATAGATAGATAGATAGATAGATAGATAGATAGATAGATAGATAGATAGATAGATAGATAGATAGATAGATAGATGAGCACTCGTACAGTATGTACGTGTGTTCGAATGTATATATACATACATACACTCCCAGACACGTGTGTGTGTGTGTGTGTGTGTGTGTGTGTGTGTGTGTGTGTGTGTGTGTGTGTGTGTGTGTGTGTGTGTGTGTGTGTGTGTGTGTGTGTGTGTGTGTGTGTGTGTGTGTGTGTGTGTGTGTGTGTGTGTGTGTGTGTGTGTGTGTGTGTGTGTGTGTGTGTGTGTGTGTGTGTGTGTGTGTGTGTGTGTGTGTGTGTGTGTGTGTACCAACACGCCCTGTCTAAGTAAAACAAATTAGCTTTAGTAGACAGTCATTTTGGGGGTTACACTGGAAATAAATCGAGTGGCTCCTGTTGGATTTGTTCCTTGAATGACCTCGAATTGCTCGCATGAATATTGACATCCAGCAGCACTTGTTGGAGGAGGGAGCTAGGGGTGGGGCAGGGTTTCGAAACGTCTGTGCAGACTGATGTTGACCTGCTTATTCCGCTGCCGCTTTGGTGACGGAGGTTTCAAGCTTCCTTTGCCTTGCACGTTGCTGGCAGCGAGAGAGCTGAGACAAACTCCAGATACGCGCTGATCTGTGCTCCATCTGTGGACGGCTCTGTGCCTATCTAAGCAACCCCTGAACTGTCACTCACGCGAGACTGACTTCTAGGAAGGCAGTCATTTTTTTAGCAGCAATCTCAGAAAATGAAGTTCCCAGCTGCAAAATCTAACACAAAAATAATAATAAAATTAAAATGATTGTGATGTAATGTGTTTTAATATAGTGCTGTTTTTTGAACCCCAGTTTTGCAGCCAAAATACTGCGATCAAAAATCTATGCTAGACTTTGATGGAATGTGTCTCACTGTATATTTCCTGTATCATTTTTCTACAAACCCCAAAATTCATGCATCAGGGTTCTTGAAAGCTTTCAATTGGGAATTCGTGACTCTTTCCCATTAATTAACCTTTGTGCAAACCTTTCTTTTAGTTAATAAAAGGATTATTGTGTTATGTGTACAATTAACAGGGTTGTGTGATTCATTTTGAACCCTGTGTATTGCTGCTTATTGAAGTGCCTGAGGCCCTTAATCATTATTATGTATATGTTTATATGGTGCTGAACATGCATTCTATACAAATAAATATACACACACTAAAAATAAGTGGAATTTGCATACACTATGTGGGCTACGAGAACCAGACATAAAAAGCCTTTGGGGTGGGCTTATTTACTAATCTCCCAGCTGCATAAACCACACCATATTAATCAATAAAGAAAATGAATTCCATTGAAAGCAATTGGCGTTTCTCCTTTGATACACCTTTTTAATAAAAGTGCAATTAGTTTGCACTGGGTGTGTCCTAGTTTTGGGCGACTAGTAAATAACCCCTTAAACTGGGTTTACTCCCAGAGTCACCACTATTTCTGTTTAACAAAATCTTTTTTTCTAACAGGAAACATAGAAATTTAAGTTCCAATGAAGTATGCCTGATCTAAAAAAAAATATATTTTACTGTAATTTCTTGTAAACATGCGTGATCGTAGAATCAGAAGATATACAACGCTATTTTATTACACTCCCCAACAGACTCGGTGAATCTACAGATGAGAAAACGTGTGACCTTTAGCCACGATGCGTATGACATTTGATTTAACCTTAAATCATTTGAAGCTGAGGTTTTCCTATCCCTCAGAGGCATTAACCAGAAAATCAGAAATCGCCCAGAACAGAAAATTTAGATGAAGCTCAGATAAATCATATATACTTGTGTAAGACATAGGCCGACACCTTCACAACACAGACACACACACACAGACACACACACACACACACACACACACACACACACACACACACACACACCAAAGCAGATTGTTCAAAGGTTTTGCTAGACACCGGAAATAAAACGTATTTTCCATTGTTTGCTGTTGTGTAGTATTGCCTATGATGTGGGAGGATGTAGCATACAGTTACAAAATAATGGAATGTAAGATTGAGCCATCCTATAAATCAGTTATGGTGTTGGATGCAGGTGTCTGAAGCACTGTCCATCTGTATTGACCTTGTCAAGTGAGTTCCTCCCAGGGTTAACTTGTTTTTGACACATCCTTCTGCCACCTTCCATAAATAACTTAGAAGCTGGGCATTGTGGACCTTGCTTCTGATGCTGCAATAAACCTTTATTTATTATTGTGTTTGTATTCAGTGGCACATAATCGTGAGTAGAACGCAATAACAGAGAGAGTGAGCTCTTTTTAAACCAAGTGCAAGCGGAGGTGGGCAAGTCATTATCTCGCTGTGCATGAGACATCCATGAGATTGCAAACAGTTTTCAGTTTAGGATTCATTGTGACTTTATTGTAGCTACAGTGACGCATAGACTGTGATTACTACATCCTTATATATTATTTTCGATTGTAAGCTCTTGGTTGCAGGGCTACAGAATGTTACTAATCCAGTACTGCACATAGTAAAAACAAAACGTAATGCAAATGCATTATTATTAGATTGCAATATATTTGCAGTCAATGAATATTATGACTCCCTCAAACATGACAAACGTTTGGAAATGAATTAAGAAGTCTCCAGCCCATAACCCTCCCTACTCATCACTAAATCACTGGCTATATTGCAAATTGCTTCTATTCCACGTCACATCAGTTTATATTGAACTCAATGGCTTAAAACTGGAGATAAAAGGATTTATCAAGAGGATTCTAGAGCAGTGATATGATTAATGATTTCATAATAAAACAAAGAGGGGATGGTTTTTATGGTCCCAGCGACGTAATATTTTCCTTTAATATAGTTGTTTATAATTAATTTGTTCTTTTTAATGTAAAGCATGAAGAAAAAGGCAAAACTCCAACTTGTAGAATTGGATGTAGACAAACAGTTTAATAGCAATCAAAGTTTTCGGTTCTACCCAAGACCTTTATCAAGATAACTGATGTTTTGTTGCAATCAAGAAGATAAAAGCCAGGGTAAGACCGAAACGTTGATCACTGTTGTGAGCTTTATCAAGGAGATAAAGGTCCAGGGTAGGAGCGAAACATCGATGACCATTAATCTGTTTCTCTGAATTCAATAGTGCTGTATTTTCCTCCATGCCATACAGCCCCTGAAAGAAGTTGAATCAAGCTATTGTGAGTGCGCCTTCCTCTTCTTCATCATCACCATCATCATCCGTAATGCACAAGCCAGCAGGGAAAGAGTTAGTGCAGTGAAAAGAAACCCACAGCCCCAGCAGCAGACACGCCCCGCGACCCTTATCGGGTCAATCAATCGTGGGACAGAGAACACAGGCTGCAACTAGCAGAGCGCACAGAGGAGCGGCCAGACGTGCGCGCAGACCAGAGCAGGGGGGGGGGGGGGGGGGGGAGGTTTTATTTCCCTTTTCAGAGAAAGTGCGTGTGTCAGTTTATTTATGAATCAGTCAGATCCTGGCGAGATACGTGTCAGGTGCAAAGGCAAGTTCCGATCGTCTAAAAGCAAGAGCTGCCTTGCATATCAATTTCACCACCTCTCTCCACCCTCACTCAGTGCGATGTTAGAAAAGAACTAAGCCAATTCCAGAACTCGGGTTCCCGAACTCGATATGGTGCCATCCATGGGGGCTGGAAATAGGGGGTGCACAGTACTACATTATTGTAACGTATGTTACAGATTGTGTATGTACAGCACCCCCCACTCCCCCAAATAGTCCCGACAAGCAATACACGAAGGGCCCATGAGCTGCACCCCACCTTTAACCCATTCCCTGCCAACTTGAGCCTATATTGTAGGAAAATGTGTGTACCACATGTATCTGTTGTTGTTTAACCCTTTTAATGCTACTAAGCCAAGCTTTAAAATATGAACTGCAAGCTGCTAAAATGCCACGATCGACCGTACACTTTTTTTTTTTAAACTGGGCATGTACGATTTGTTGTATAATTTTGTTCTGAATTATATGAAGATAATTCTATTAAATTGATTTTGAGAGGAGAGTAGCATAGTATATGGCTATATGCTTACATATAGTCTCCATCAGGTATGATCCTCCTTACCTTTTGCATCGGTATGTGTAAACTTTGCATGTTGTATCATGTTAGTATCTGATCCCATTATGATGCATGGCGAGATTAGTTGGATTATTGTAGTTTGTTTTTAAAGCGCCAACATATTCTGCAGCGCGGTACAAAGGGGGTACAGACATTTGATCATTACATAAACAGAGTTACATACAATGAGGTCCCTGGTCATAAGAGTTTAAAATATATGAATAAATGACAATAGTTTAATGTATTCAGCACTGTAGAATCAGAAATGTAGCATTACCTGCATAAAGTACGGCCCATTAACGCACATAAAGACAGACATTGATGTCCCTGATCTACATAACTATGTCAATATTTGTATAATCTCATGGAAGTGTGCTCTGAGACTGGTTTACTGTGGCAGCAAAGAGAGAGAGAAACAGAAAAACATTACAACAAATATAAAAGAAATGACGGACACTTTCTTTATGAGTAACAGTTTCCACAAAACCAAGGCACGCTTTCAATCATGTACACAGATGCCCATTGCAGGCTACCAATGGATCTCACACAAGTGATTCGCACTAATAAAAGTGTAAACTAGTCTGCAGTGAACCAGTAGTCAGGGTCAGGAGGAAAAAAATAATTATATATATTATATATATATTAAAATATGGAGGGGAGCTCTGTAAAACCAATTGTAAAATTAATTCGGTTTTATTTCTGCAAACACGTTAGAAAACAAGTGATTTATTGTTGATTCCAATCTACTTAGTTAAAAATGCAACTTGTGAATGAATGGGTAATGATACTCACTATATCTTTATCATCCCATTTAGTCTTATAGTTTAAAAAATAAGTTTATTTACCTTCTATTTTCATCATGATGTTGTGCAGCATTGCAATATTTTTAAACCATCTATTTTGATGGGGGAAAAATTGGGGGACTTTTAAACAATAATCTACTTCAATCTGTAGCATTTTTTTCTCAGATAGACATTTGGAGGCCTAGAAACCTTTGCTTATTTTGTAAAGTGGGATAGCGCAGACTTTTCATGCGATTGCGATATCATGTCATCTGCTCTATCACACTCTACAGAATAAGCCCCATTAGTATCGAATGAAAGCAGAGTGAATTTGATATATATCCAGATACTTTGTTGCTGTTATTGGTGACTTTAAGACTTGAAACTAGTGAATGTTAAATGCTTAAAAAAACACACGTTACAATGTTACAGAAGTGTGTTTTAGGGCCGAGTACATACTCTTTATTGCGACACTAATATATGCTTGTGCCTTTTAAAAGTTACATTCAGATGCAGAATTAATGCAGTTGGCAGCGAATGGGTTAAACCAACCGTGTTAGAGGGACTTGCAACGCATCGCATATCCCCTTCTGGCAGCCAAAGGGTTTGTAGGACAGATGAACAATCGTAGGAAATATTCAGCATGCTAGCAGAGTAGATGCAACGTAACAGGCTATGATTGAACGGAAATAGTCTGCCATCTGTCCTGAAAGAGGCGTTTTCGTAGCTTGTTGTTGCAAAGCTGTTCCCAGCCGGGGGAATGCACATTGTTAAACGCCTGGGTACGGGAGGGAGGGCGCTAGTGCCGCTGTAATCCCGCAGCGCTGCTTGTGTGCGGGAGGGCTCACATCCCAGCGCTAGTGCCGCTGTAATCCCGCAGCGCTGCTTGTGTGCGGGAGGGCTCACATCCCAGCGCTAGTGCCGCTGTAATCCCGCACCGCTGCTTGTGTGCGGGGAGGGCTCACATCCCAGCGCTAGTGCCGCTGTAATCCCGCAGCGCTGCTTGTGTGCGGGGAGGGCTCACATCCCAGCGCTAGTGCCGCTGTAATCCCGCAGCGCTGCTTGTGTGCGGGAGGGCTCACATCCCAGCGCTAGTGCCGCTGTAATCCCGCAGCGCTGCTTGTGTGCGGGGAGGGCTCACATCCCAGCGCTAGTGCCGCTGTAATCCCGCAGCGCTGCTTGTGTGCGGGGAGGGCTCACATCCCAGCGCTAGTGCCGCTGTAATCCCGCAGCGCTGCTTGTGTGCGGGAGGGCTCACATCCCAGCGCTAGTGCCGCTGTAATCCCGCACCGCTGCTTGTGTGCGGGGAGGGCTCACATCCCAGCGCTAGTGCCGCTGTAATCCCGCACCGCTGCTTGTGTGCGGGGAGGGCTCACATCCCAGCGCTAGTGCCGCTGTAATCCCGCAGCGCTGCTTGTGTGCGGGGAGGGCTCACATCCCAGCGCTAGTGCCGCTGTAATCCCGCAGCGCTGCTTGTGTGCGGGAGGGCTCACATCCCAGCGCTAGTGCCGCTGTAATCCCGCAGCGCTGCTTGTGTGCGGGGAGGGCTCACATCCCAGCGCTAGTGCCGCTGTAATCCCGCAGCGCTGCTTGTGTGCGGGAGGGCTCACATCCCAGCGCTAGTGCCGCTGTAATCCCGCAGCGCTGCTTGTGTGCGGGGAGGGCTCACATCCCAGCGCTAGTGCCGCTGTAATCCCGCAGCGCTGCTTGTGTGCGGGGAGGGCTCACATCCCAGCGCTAGTGCCGCTGTAATCCCGCAGCGCTGCTTGTGTGCGGGAAGGGCTCACATCCCAGCGCTAGTGCCGCTGTAATCCCGCAGCGCTGCTTGTGTGCGGGAGGGCTCACATCCCAGCGCTAGTGCCGCTGTAATCCCGCAGCGCTGCTTGTGTGCGGGAGGGCTCACATCCCAGCGCTAGTGCCGCTGTAATCCCGCAGCGCTGCTTGTGTGCGGGAGGGCTCACATCCCAGCGCTAGTGCCGCTGTAATCCCGCACCGCTGCTTGTGTGCGGGAGGGCTCACATCCCAGCGCTAGTGCCGCTGTAATCCCGCAGCGCTGCTTGTGTGCGGGGAGGGCTCACATCCCAGCGCTAGTGCCGCTGTAATCCCGCAGCGCTGCTTGTGTGCGGGGAGGGCTCACATCACAGCGCTAGTGCCGCTGTAATCCCGCAGCGCTGCTTGTGTGCGGGGAGGGCTCACATCCCAGCGCTAGTGCCGCTGTAATCCCGCAGCGCTGCTTGTGTGCGGGAAGGGCTCATATCCCAGCGCTAGTGCCGCTGTAATCCCGCAGCGCTGCTTGTGTGCGGGAGGGCTCACATCCCAGCGCTAGTGCCGCTGTAATCCCGCAGCGCTGCTTGTGTGCGGGAGGGCTCACATCCCAGCGCTAGTGCCGCTGTAATCCCGCAGCGCTGCTTGTGTGCGGGGAGGGCTCACATCCCAGCGCTAGTGCCGCTGTAATCCCGCAGCGCTGCTTGTGTGCGGGGAGGGCTCACATCATAACGCTAGTGCCGCTGTAATCCTGCAGCGCTGCTTGTGTGCGGGGAGGGCTCACATCCCAGCGCTAGTGCCGCTGTAATCCCGCAGCGCTGCTTGTGTGCGGGAAGGGCTCACATCCCAGCGCTAGTGCCGCTGTAATCCCGCAGCGCTGCTTGTGTGCGGGAAGGGCTCATATCCCAGCGCTAGTGCCGCTGTAATCCCGCAGCGCTGCTTGTGTGCGGGAGGGCTCACATCCCAGCGCTAGTGCCGCTGTAATCCCGCAGCGCTGCTTGTGTGCGGGAGGGCTCACATCCCAGCGCTAGTGCCGCTGTAATCCCGCAGCGCTGCTTGTGTGCGGGGAGGGCTCACATCCCAGCGCTAGTGCCGCTGTAATCCCGCAGCGCTGCTTGTGTGCGGGGAGGGCTCACATCCCAGCGCTAGTGCCGCTGTAATCTCGCAGCGCTGCTTGTGTGCGGGAGGGCTCACATCCCAGCGCTAGTGCCGCTGTAATCCCGCAGCGCTGCTTGTGTGCGGGGAGGGCTCACATCACAGCGCTAGTGCCGCTGTAATCCGGCAGCGCTGCTTGTGTGCGGGAGGGCTCACATCCCAGCGCTAGTGCCGCTGTAATCCCGCAGCGCTGCTTGTGTGCGGGGAGGGCTCACATCCCAGCGCTAGTGCCGCTGTAATCCCGCAGCGCTGCTTGTGTGCGGGGAGGGCTCACATCCCAGCGCTAGTGCCGCTGTAATCCCGCAGCGCTGCTTGTGTGCGGGGAGGGCTCACATCATAGCGCTAGTGCCGCTGTAATCCTGCAGCGCTGCTTGTGTGCGGGGAGGGCTCACATCCCAGCGCTAGTGCCGCTGTAATCCCGCAGCGCTGCTTGTGTGCGGGAGGGCTCACATCACAGCGCTAGTGCCGCTGTAATCCCGCAGCGCTGCTTGTGTGCGGGAGGGCTCATATCCCAGCGCTAGTGCCGCTGTAATCCCGCAGCGCTGCTTGTGTGCGGGAGGGCTCACATCCCAGCGCTAGTGCCGCTGTAATCCCGCAGCGCTGCTTGTGTGCGGGGAGGGCTCACATCCCAGCGCTAGTGCCGCTGTAATCCCGCAGCGCTGCTTGTGTGCGGGAGGGCTCACATCCCAGCGCTAGTGCCGCTGTAATCCCGCAGCGCTGCTTGTGTGCGGGGAGGGCTCACATCCCAGTGCTAGTGCCGCTGTAATCCCGCAGCGCTGCTTGTGTGCGGGAGGGCTCACATCCCAGCGCTAGTGCCGCTGTAATCCCGCAGCGCTGCTTGTGTGCGGGGAGGGCTCACATCATAGCGCTAGTGCCGCTGTAATCCTGCAGAGCTGCTTGTGTGCGGGGAGGGCTCACATCCCAGCGCTAGTGCCGCTGTAATCCCGCAGCGCTGCTTGTGTGCGGGAGGGCTCACATCCCAGCGCTAGTGCCGCTGTAATCCCGCAGCGCTGCTTGTGTGCGGGGAGGGCTCACATCCCAGTGCTAGTGCCGCTGTAATCCCGCAGCGCTGCTTGTGTGCGGGAGGGCTCACATCCCAGCGCTAGTGCCACTGTAATCCCGCAGCGCTGCTTGTGTGCGGGGAGGGCTCACATCATAACGCTAGTGCCGCTGTAATCCTGCAGCGCTGCTTGTGTGCGGGGAGGGCTCACATCCCAGCGCTAGTGCCGCTGTAATCCCGCAGCGCTGCTTGTATGCGGGAAGGGCTCATATCCCAGTGCTAGTGCCGCTGTAATCCCGCAGCGCTGCTTGTGTGCGGGGAGGGCTCACATCCCAGCGCTAGTGCCGCTGTAATCCCGCAGCGCTGCTTGTGTGCGGGGAGGGCTCACATCCCAGCGCTAGTGCCGCTGTAATCCCGCAGCGCTGCTTGTGTGCGGGAGGGCTCACATCCCAGCGCTAGTGCCGCTGTAATCCCGCAGCGCTGCTTGTGTGCGGGGAGGGCTCACATCCCAGTGCTAGTGCCGCTGTAATCCCGCAGCGCTGCTTGTGTGCGGGAGGGCTCACATCCCAGCGCTAGTGCCGCTGTAATCCCGCAGCGCTGCTTGTGTGCGGGGAGGGCTCACATCATAGCGCTAGTGCCGCTGTAATCCTGCAGAGCTGCTTGTGTGCGGGGAGGGCTCACATCCCAGCGCTAGTGCCGCTGTAATCCCGCAGCGCTGCTTGTGTGCGGGAAGGGCTCATATCCCAGCGCTAGTGCCGCTGTAATCCCGCAGCGCTGCTTGTGTGCGGGAGGGCTCACATCCCAGCGCTAGTGCCGCTGTAATCCCGCAGCGCTGCTTGTGTGCGGGAGGGCTCACATCCCAGCGCTAGTGCCGCTGTAATCCCGCAGCGCTGCTTGTGTGTGGGAGGGCTCACATCCCAGCGCTAGTGCCGCTGTAATCCCGCAGCGCTGCTTGTGTGCGGGAGGGCTCACATCACAGCGCTAGTGCCGCTGTAATCCCGCAGCGCTGCTTGTGTGCGGGAGGGCTCATATCCCAGCGCTAGTGCCGCTGTAATCCTGCAGCGCTGCTTGTGTGCGGGGAGGGCTCACATCCCAGCGCTAGTGCCACTGTAATCCCGCAGCGCTGCTTGTGTGCGGGGAGGGCTCACATCACAGCGCTAGTGCCGCTGTAATCCGGCAGCGCTGCTTGTGTGCGGGAGGGCTCACATCCCAGCGCTAGTGCCGCTGTAATCCCGCAGCGCTGCTTGTGTGCGGGGAGGGCTCACATCCCAGCGCTAGTGCCGCTGTAATCCCGCAGCGCTGCTTGTGTGCGGGGAGGGCTCACATCCCAGCGCTAGTGCCGCTGTAATCCCGCAGCGCTGCTTGTGTGCGGGGAGGGCTCACATCATAGCGCTAGTGCCGCTGTAATCCTGCAGCGCTGCTTGTGTGCGGGAGGGCTCATATCCCAGCGCTAGTGCCGCTGTAATCCCGCAGCGCTGCTTGTGTGCGGGGAGGGCTCACATCATAGCGCTAGTGCCGCTGTAATCCTGCAGCGCTGCTTGTGTGCGGGAGGGCTCACATCACAGCGCTAGTGCCGCTGTAATCCCGCAGCGCTGCTTGTGTGCGGGAGGGCTCATATCCCAGCGCTAGTGCCGCTGTAATCCCGCAGCGCTGCTTGTGTGCGGGAGGGCTCACATCCCAGCGCTAGTGCCGCTGTAATCCCGCAGCGCTGCTTGTGTGCGGGGAGGGCTCACATCCCAGCGCTAGTGCCGCTGTAATCCCGCAGCGCTGCTTGTGTGCGGGAGGGCTCACATCCCAGCGCTAGTGCCGCTGTAATCCCGCAGCGCTGCTTGTGTGCGGGGAGGGCTCACATCCCAGTGCTAGTGCCGCTGTAATCCCGCAGCGCTGCTTGTGTGCGGGAGGGCTCACATCCCAGCGCTAGTGCCGCTGTAATCCCGCAGCGCTGCTTGTGTGCGGGGAGGGCTCACATCATAGCGCTAGTGCCGCTGTAATCCTGCAGCGCTGCTTGTGTGCGGGAGGGCTCACATCACAGCGCTAGTGCCGCTGTAATCCCGCAGCGCTGCTTGTGTGCGGGAGGGCTCATATCCCAGCGCTAGTGCCGCTGTAATCCCGCACCGCTGCTTGTGTGCGGGAGGGCTCACATCCCAGCGCTAGTGCCGCTGTAATCCCGCAGCGCTGCTTGTGTGCGGGGAGGGCTCACATCCCAGCGCTAGTGCCGCTGTAATCCCGCAGCGCTGCTTGTGTGCGGGGAGGGCTCACATCCCAGCGCTAGTGCCGCTGTAATCCCGCAGCGCTGTTTGTGTGCGGGAGGGCTCACATCCCAGCGCTAGTGCCGCTGTAATCCCGCAGCGCTGCTTGTGTGCAGGAGGGCTCACATCACAGCGCTAGTGCCGCTGTAATCCCGCAGCGCTGCTTGTGTGCGGGAGGGCTCACATCCCAGCGCTAGTGCCGCTGTAATCCCGCAGCGCTGCTTGTGTGCGGGAGGGCTCACATCCCAGCGCTAGTGCCGCTGTAATCCCGCAGCGCTGCTTGTGTGCGGGGAGGGCTCACATCCCAGCGCTAGTGCCGCTGTAATCCCGCAGCGCTGCTTGTGTGCGGGGAGGGCTCATATCCCAGTGCTAGTGCCGCTGTAATCCCGCAGCGCTGCTTGTGTGCGGGGAGGGCTCACATCCCAGCGCTAGTGCCGCTGTAATCCCGCAGCGCTGCTTGTGTGCGAGGAGGGCTCACATCCCAGCGCTAGTGCCGCTGTAATCCCGCAGCGCTGCTTGTGTGCGGGGAGGGCTCACATCCCAGCGCTAGTGCCGCTGTAATCCCGCAGCGCTGTTTGTGTGCGGGAGGGCTCACATCCCAGCGCTAGTGCCGCTGTAATCCCGCAGCGCTGCTTGTGTGCGGGAGGGCTCACATCACAGCGCTAGTGCCGCTGTAATCCCGCAGCGCTGCTTGTGTGCGGGGAGGGCTAACATCCCAGCGCTAGTGCCGCTGTAATCCCGCAGCGCTGCTTGTGTGCGGGGAGGGCTCAAATCCCAGCGCTAGTGCCGTGTAATCCCGCAGCGCTGCTTGTGTGCGGGAGGGCTCACATCCCAGCGCTAGTGCCGCTGTAATCCCGCAGCGCTGCTTGTGTGCGGGGAGGGCTCACATCCCAGCGCTAGTGCCGCTGTAATCCCGCAGCGCTGCTTGTGTGCGGGGAGGGCTCACATCCCAGCGCTAGTGCCGCTGTAATCCCGCAGCGCTGCTTGTGTGCGGGGAGGGCTCATATCCCAGCGCTAGTGCCGCTGTAATCCCGCAGCGCTGCTTGTGTGCGGGGAGGGCTCACATCCCAGCGCTAGTGCCGCTGTAATCCCGCAGCGCTGCTTGTGTGCGGGGAGGGCTCACATCCCAGCGCTAGTGCCGCTGTAATCCCGCAGCGCTGCTTGTGTGCGGGGAGGGCTCACATCACAGCGCTAGTGCCGCTGTAATCCCGCAGCGCTGCTTGTGTGCTGAATGAACAAGCAGAGAGCTTGTGCAAGGGAGCGTGGAGGGGGATGAATGAGTGCTACCCCAAGAGCCCATTGGCAGTCTCACTGCTGGAGGAACAGGCAAAAAGCATTTTGAGTGCATATATATTACTTAAGGCTAAAGTGTAATCGGGAAGATGTTGAAACTGGTGACTCTAATTGAAACCTTAAAGGGACAGGTGGTTCTGTGGATGAGCAATCATGGGTGCGTTGGCACAGGTGTGTGGTTGGATAGACAACCCCAAACTGATACAAAGGGGTCTGTTTATCAGACTAAGTGCACACAAACTATTCAAAGAACATTACTGTACTTGTCATTTTACAGTCAAAATAAGTACATGCCTGGATGAGATTGCAATCGTATTTGCTGTACCTCTATTAAAATTCCCAAGGTCATAAGATGCTGACACTGTGGTGTCGGTTCCGTTAACCACTCCCATGTTGTTACTGCACCTCTCTTCTGGTGACCCAGAAAGTGTATAAAAGAAGCGAAGAACACACCAATCTCATTTTTTGTGCCTCCCGACACCTATTAAGAGCTAGATCACCCTACATAAACATCACGCTTTACGAAGAACACCTTGGAGATTAATTACCCTGTCTGTTTTCTGCTTATAAGTCAACCATGCTACCAAAAATTAAAAGAATAACCTACTAAAAAACAACTAGTTGGTCCATAAGGGGGTTTTAAAAAAAAAAGATCTGCGCTGAATTAGGCTCCAGTTGCAAAGCCGAGCGAGATCTTGTTAGCAATGAAAGGGTTGATTGCCATGTGCAGTGGACTGGTTGCAGCTCGCTGTGAGCACAGTACGTGCAGAGGAAACGCGATCGCAGCTCAAGTATAATAACCAATTTGACAGCGGCCGCTTCCCGCTATGAGCCTGTGATTGGGAAAGATCTGCCCCGCCTCTTTCTGTTCGCTGTAAAGCACCGATCTCTTCTTTCCTTAACTCTGCAGACCCCCTCCATTCAGCATGAGATTTATTAGGAAATCTGCCTGGTCTATATCTATCCATTATATATAGCTCTGATCCAGGAACTATTTATTTGGGTGGGTGGGTGGGGGAGGGGGGTGCTGTACATACGAAATCAGTAACATTCATACAATACCATCATGTAAAATTATTAACCTCAGGGGGAGGGGGCTGTAGCACCCTTATTTCTACCCGGTATGCGTGTGTCTCTGATTGGGAGATCTGGTTGGTCTATATCTATCCCGAGTTATATAGCTGACATCCAGTAACTTTATTTGGGTAAGGAGGCTGTAGATACGAAATCAGTAACATAAATACAATACCATCATGTAAAATGTATAACCTCAGTGGAAGGGGGCTGTAGCACTCCTACTTCTAACCCACTCTACGTGTCTCTGATTTTGAAGATTAGGTTGTTCTATGTCTATCCTGAGTACATAGCACTTCTCCATGAGGGCAGTAACTAATTTTTGGGTTTGAGTCCTGTACATATGAAAGCATTAACATACTGGTTAACATTAACATAATGTAAAAATGTATCAACCTAGTACCATCCCCTAGCTCTAACCCCCATACTCTGATCTCATCTGTTACACTCTTTTCTAAGTGTTCGTTAATGGAAATGCCTACAATAAAGGCATATCTAGCACTGCCAGGGTTAACCAGCTGCTATCTGCTTGTTGGTTTCACATCCTCCTTCCCCTGCGTGTCTCCAAGCCTGAAATGAAGACCAACAAAAATGTCACCGACGGTTTCCACGAATACGCAAGAAGGGAACACCAAAAGGGTCACAGACAAGTTTTTCTCGTATCTCTTCCCCCCCTCCCCCTCTTCCTGAAGAGCGATCTTGAATTGTGACTTTAAGAGGACTCGAACTGCTATCTTCTGTAATGCAGGAACTATTTTCTTGATGAGGGTATTGTACATACACATACATACATATATACATACATACATACAGTACATACACACACACACACATATATATATATGAAATAATATATAATATATATATATATATATATATATTTATTTATTTTTTATACCATCATGTAAATATATATAAACCCAGGGGGGCTGCAGCCTCCCACACCCTCTACTTCCAGCCCCCATGACAATCTTCCATTACTATACCTCTCCTCCCCCCCCCCCCTTCAACCTAACATTATACAAATGTGTTGCAGGGGGGATAAGTTCTCCGTTATCTGGTATCTCACATATCACACAGCACTTTCTTTTACCTGCTTCCTGTATGTTATCAACATGTTAAGAAGAAAAAGCTGTCATCCTCTGCTACAATTAAGAAGGACCCAATAAATGGAAACTCTGCAATTGGTGTTTATAGGCAGCAGCATGCAATACGTATATATTCAATAGCCAGATCTGCCCGTCGCTTCCACTTGGAATGTGACAATCATTCCTTAATACAGCAAGTGCCCATATACATCAAACGTGTTTTTGTTTTAAGCTTGTTTTCATCCTTCCTTCCAGATAGGTCCCTTCACCCCTTTTATCGACGATTAATGTCTGTAACTGTCTCAGTCCCCAGCCGTCTGCGCCATTTTAACGAGAGAGGGAGGGAGGGAGGGAGAAAGGGGGGTGGGAGGAGTGAGAAGGGGAGGGGGGAGGGGGGGGGGGATTTCAGCTGCCGGAGACAGCTAGCAGAAGAATTATATGCAGTGGGGGCAGGTCTGGCAGTAATGTGCATTTCAGGTAATTATGCAAACAATTCAGGCCCCGAGCAAAGTCTCTAAAGAGTTGCATTAACTAGGTTGACTCTTTCTGTCCTGGATCACATTTGTATTCGCTGCTGCATGTTTCTGGCTATTGAGAGAGATACATGAAGAGAAGATACTGCAGCAATAAGGATGTGTGTATATATAGCGGCAGCAATGTATGCTGCGCTTTACAGCATTACAATGCAAGGTAACTAAATTAACAGCACTGGGAATAAGTGCAACAGGTAAATGACAACATAGGGCAAAAGATTATATAGATTGTTTTGTACTTTGGAAAATGATCACATTTTAATATTAAACCTTGCACTGCTGTGTCTATTTCATCGGAGTCTGGTGGAGTATTTGTCAATCGATTTGCTGTTTGATACGTTCACTAGCCATGTAGTGACTGGATACTGGATACACAATTGGAGTGCCTGTTATCAAGTTTTATTTTGTGTATGTATGTGTATATATTTTATTATTTAAGTTATGGTGGGTGAAAAAGGCAACAAAAAACCTCCACCTTAGCATATAGCCAAACTTAAGGCTGAGACCCCTGTGCTGTTGAACACGCTCATGCTTGGAGAGCGGTGACTTCACCAACTCTCCAAGCATGAGCGACGGGTGTTTCCGCTATTTTGCAAGCGCGCTCGGGGGGATGGGGGCATTGCAGGCAAGCTGAGCGCAATTCAAAGTTTACTTAAGTGCCAAGCGTGGGTGAGCATACATGCCCCATCGATGTCCACCTACGCGTTTTGCGCCCCTAGACTTTATCACACCGTTTTTTCACATACTGCATCTGGACTACCTCTTCCACGGATTAAACGCCTTACGGAATTGCTACAATTGGATAGGGCTCCTAAAATAAGGGTGCATTGATCAGAGTATTTTCTTATGTACATAGCTCCAGCAGTGTACAGGCATAATTTGTACTTCAAATATCTTATCATCTCAGTGTATTTCCATCCCAGGCAAAGGCAGGTAAAGTGACTTGCCCAAGTTTCTAAAATTATATGGACCGAATAGTATTGAACCCTCTTCAAAAACAATGCCATCACTACTTGGCCATACAAACTGATTCCACAAATGTGTTTCTTTGAGTTGCTCTATGTACTTTCATGAACATTTTAAGCTACCATCTTTCCATCAAATGGGTAGAATAAGTTCAAGAAGGTTTTTTTGTGTGTGTATTTGAAAAAAGAGGACTGTGTGGAAGAGGTTGAGAGCATGTAAAGGCAGAGGTGCATGTTTACATTTAGTGTATGTGGAAGAGAGGCTGGTGTGTGGAAGAAGGGAAGAAAAGAGTGCATCCAACGAGAAATGTTGGGGCAAATAAAATTTAAAAAGTAAAACGAATATGGAGAGGAGTGCAAATAGATAGGTGTTTGCCTGAGTGAAATAACTGCAAGTGATAGTGATGTAAGTAGATGGTTTCATATGTTGTATTTTATTAGGGAGTCAATATACCTCAAACATCTTTTACCAAAGGAACACGTCAGTTATGTATTTCTAAACCACTGGCAATCAGAATGGCCAATCCAGAGTCCCTTGAATAGATAAGGCCTAAGCAAGTGCTTAGTTTGCCTATGATCTTAGTGCCACACCTGAGTCCACATGTGGGTCAAGTAAGCTTTGTTTTGGGTGTGATCGAAAGAGAGTGCGCATGTTTGCCAAGCAAGAGGTTTTTAAATGTGCAAGAGATGGGAGCTCAGTCATATATCATATACACAACGTGACAGCCACCTGCCAAAAAAGAAGATGGGATTGTGTCACCGAGTACAGGAGAGAGCACATATGCAACGAGTCCAATGGGACATATGTGGAGATTGTTTTTCTGCATGATAAAAAAAAAAGAGATTAAAAAAAAAAACAGCACGTGTGCAATATGTGAGAGGGAGTGAATACTTAGTATGGAGGAGAGAAGGAAGATGGGAGGGGGGAGGAGAGAAGGAAGAAGGGAGGGGGAGGAGAGAATGAAGAGGGGAGGGAGGAGAGGTAAACACGTGTGCAATATGTGAGAAGGAGTAAAAAGTTAGTATCGAGGAAATAAAGAAGAGGGGAGAGGGGGAGTGATAAACGCGTGTGCAATATGTGAGAAGGAGTGAATACCTAGTATGGAGGAGAGGAGGGAGGGGGGAGAGGAGAGAAGGGATGGGGGAGGAGAGGAGGAAGAGGGGAGGGGGGGGTGAGATAAACGCGTGTGCAATATGTGAGAAGGAGTGAATACCTAGTATGGAGGAGAGGAGGGGGGGAGGAGAGGAGGGAGGGGGGGAGGAGAGGAGGGAGGGGGGGAGGAGAGGAGGGAGGGGGGGAGGAGAGGAGGGAGGGGGGGAGGAGAGGAGGGGAGGGGAGGAGAGGAGGGGGGGGGGGGAGAGGAGGGGAGGGGGGTGAGATAAACGCGTGTGCAATATGTGAGAAGGAGTGAATACCTAGTATGGAGGAGAGGAGGGAGGGGGGGAGGAAGAGGGGAGGGGGGTGAGATAAACGCGTGTGACTAATGTAGGTGAGAGCCCGGAGAAACAGGCTGCATGTATACTAATGGCTGACGTGACGTGCGCCTGATATAAAGGGTGCGAACTTGAGAGAGACAAGAGGGTATTGTACTTCATTCAACTCGCAGCGAGCGAGGCAGAGAAGCAGCGTTTTCCCGGCACTTCTCTGCTACCCCCCTCCCCCCCAGTCCTTCCTCTCTCCCCCCCCCCCCAGCCCTTCCTCTCCCTTGTCATTTCAGCCGACAGGAAACTTCAAGTTAAAAGGAACCCACACACACACACACCACCCTCCCCCTTATAAAAAAAATATAGTAGCCCTATAAAAAAAGAAATTGTAGCCCTGGCTGCACTGCTATCCCCGGGGAAGATTGTGAGAGAATAGGAAATTTGAACGATTTTATAGATTTACAACTTTCCCTGTGGGTGCTAAAGCTTTGATGGTGTCCAGATTACCGCGTCTATGGTTTTACAATCCTCGTTGGGTGCAAAGATTAGGAAGGGGGCGCAGTTTGCAGTTTTCTGATACGTGGGTTGATCCCTGAAATGTGGATTGTTAGTGAAGTTAGCGGTTAGCAGGCTGCGTGGGTGCATTTGAACCGTTTGTGTATTCATTATACAATAGTCATGTCCAGTTTCACAAATGCGGGATGAACAACAAACACGGTTTTTCAAAACCATCACAAGTTGCAGCACCGCGTTTCCTCAGTGAGGGTGCAGATGTTTATGAGGGACCTACTTTGCAGTACTTCAAGAGGCTAGAGGTCATGGCCAACAGAGGTGTCATCTTTCAAAATAGTTAGGACACAGAGCAGACTGGCAAACATCACTCTGCCAGTCTTATTGCGTAACAGGGCACTCTATTATCCTGTATCTCGGCACTTTATTCTGTAACATGCCACTCTGGTAGCCTTATTGTGTAACAGGGCACTCTGCTAACTTTACCCACTAACATGCCACTATGCTAGCTTTATCCACTAACCTGCCACTATGCTAGTTTTATCCACTAACCTGCCACTATGCTAGTTTTATCCACTAACCTGCCACTATGCTAGTTTTATCCACTAACCTGCCACTATGCTAGTTTTATCCACTAACCTGCCACTATGCTAGCTTTACCCACTAACATGCCACTATGCTAGCTTTACCCACTAACATGCCACTATGCTAGCTTTACCCACTAACATGCCACTATGCTAGCTTTACCCACTAACATGCCACTATGCTAGCTTTACCCACTAACATGCCACTATGCTAGCTTTACCCACTAACATGCCACTATGCTAGCTTTACCCACTAACATGCCACTATGCTAGCTTTACCCACTAACATGCCACTATGCTAGCTTTACCCACTAACATGAAACGTGTGACTTGCCTTATTCTAGAGCCTGGCCCTCTGCTAGCTTTATTTTGTTACATAGACTGGCATTACTATTATTCTGCCTCACGGCACCCTGCTAACCCTTTTCTATGCTACGAAAACCTGGCTAGCCTTCTTCTGTAAAACAGAGGATTCTGCTCTCCCTGTTCTATAACACGGCCACCACCTGCGTGTCTTATTCTGTAGCAGAGCACTCTGTCACCTTATTATTGTATATCACGGCCTTTTATTCTCGGACACAACACGCTCGCTACCATAAAATTCGTAACAAGGCTTTTGTCTGTGTGCCTTATTCCCTAACGCTGAACTCTTGCCATTAGTCTGTAACTCTGCACTCTTGCCAACCTTATTCTGCAACCCTGCACTCGATACCCTCACTCCCTTACAGCGCTGAAAGGCATTGCCGTCCTGACACTGAAGGGTTAAAGATCACAACTAACATAGGTGTCACCTTTCAAAATGGGGAGGAAACAGTAGACAAGCAAACTGAACTCCGCTTACCTTGTTCTGTGTAAAATGGCTGTGATGAAAGTAGGGTGCTTAATATTTTATAAAGCAGATACTCTGTGCGCACACACTGTGCCTTTCCGTGAGAAGCGGGTTAAATGGTGTCACTCAGGTTTCACTGCACATTCCCGTGACATCATTTAACCCCTTCCCACAGAATACTGCTGTGCTTTAAACGAAACAAATATTATTAATAAAACATTCAACCTAGTTTTCCCTGCAGCCATTTAACACCCAGCTGGGAGAGGGGCGTTGCAGGCTCTGACGGGAGCGAAAGGGTTAGCATGTATTTCTTCTGTGCGCAATCATGACCTTCACCAAAAACACAGCTGCATGCGACCCTGTTGTGCATCACTTCAACCCTTGTGCACTTGCGAAGTCATTGTCCTGCATTAAAGGGGAGGTGGTTGTACAGGGAAACAGGATGTAGGGTGAAAAATCTACTAAAACAAATTACAGGATTCAGAAGGGAGAACAACCCCTGCATGATATTATAGGTTGAAACAAGGGGTAGTGAAGGGTTCTATTTAGCCCTATATTTATATACATTATTTATATAGTGGGCCCTATTTTTCCCCTTTTTAACCTTCTTTATCTCACAATAAAATATTTATTTTGCAACTGACCCCAACCTTTGTGGTCTTATAGAATTTACTTACCAAATGCCCTTGTGCAACACGATTTTACTCTCCTCCTTGATTCAAACACAGTCCCAACACTTTCTTTATAGCCCTTTGAGGGCTGCAAAGGGGTATCTGCTAATAAGGTTACATTTGTTTTTTAAATCGGTGAAATCCAATACAGCGGCGCAGGTCTACCAAATACATTTATAGGGTTCCATTGTGGAGAAGCAGGAAGACAATTGTAGGGTTTAGAGAGGGAAGAAATCCCACATACATTGTAGATTGCATAGATCTCTAAACATTTTCGCATAATATGTTTAAATTTAGAACCCCCCCCTCCCCTTCCAAGTGTTAATGTAGACTGGGTGGAGGAGGGGAGTGTAACGGAAGAAAAAAATGCTTATTAGTAGGGAGATCAGCCATATTAATGGGACCCAGAGGGTTAAACAAGGCAGGCATTCATCGCAAAGCGTTTGATCTTCAGTGATTGTGGCTGACAGAGGCTGTGTTTCCCTCGTTTAGGAAGCAACAGCCTCAAGAGCGTCTGATTGATTAGGTATACCTCCCCCAAGCCCTCTTTATTCCCTCCCCCCTTTCCTTCCTCTGATCACCAGGACAGAGATCCCCCCGGGGAAACGCAGGAGAGGAAAGCACATCTCATTATACAGCAAATGGCCGAGCAGCAGCACACAGCAAGATATTAAACTTGCTCCGCTGTCTTCCAGCTATTGTGACAGTGTTGTCCTCGTTTTAAGGCACTGATCATCATGTGGGTAAGGCTGGATCTGGGAATGACAAGTCAGCAGACAACTACGGGGACCACCTGGCATTAAATCACATGGGGCAAGCTCAGACACCCCTTGTTTCACTAGATCTATCACATAACACACAATAGCTCTCATGAGTAAGATTTGTGACTTGGGAGGGGGATCTTATTGAAGTCTACGTGGCCATCTGATGTGTTTAAGGTGGTGAGCCTACCTAACACTCACAGCAAGCGTTAGATGGAATGTTTGAGGGTGAGTCTCCCAACTCACTCTCATTCAAGGAGCAACACTGAAGGAGTAGTTTAGTGGTAAGAATATTGTCTTTGAAGCAGGTGAATCAGGTTCAAATCTCAGCTCTGCTTGTGACCTTGGTAAAGTCACGTTACCTCCTAGTGTCAAGACACCAAAAATGAGGTTGTAAACTCTTCAGGGCAGTGAGTCACAGGGCCTGCAAAATGTCTATGTACAGCTCTACATACACTGTCAGAGCTTCATAGAAACAAAAGTGTGTGTGTGCCAAGCACATGCATTTGAAGTGAAACTTCTTTGTGTTTTGTCACAGAAATTGTATTTGTGATGGTGATGTTTTTAATTAAAAATAAAAACACAATTTCAGTGAAAAAACGCAAAGAAATTTGACTTAGAAAGCACATGCTCGGCAACCCCGTTTTAGCTATTTGCACGTCTATATTTATACTAAATGTGAATTCCTTGTTTTTGTGTGTTTCTGTGTGTGTATATGACTGTGTGTGTGAGCGTGTGTGACTGTATGTCTGTGTGTGACTGTGTGACCTTATTATTCAGAAGGGAGGGGGCCCACGTGTAGCACAGTTCGGTGTCCTGCACATGTGCATGGCACCGGCCGCGCTATTAGTGCGCATGCGCAACAGGCTTGACAACCTCATCTGCACATGCGCTGCCTAGACATTTGGCGCATGCGCAGAGGACAGCGGCCATTCTGCGCATGTGCAGGGGGTGGCGGCCGTTCAGCGCATGCGCAGAAGATGGCAGCCATTCGGCCCATGCGCAGGTGAAGGGTGGTATTGTGCATGCGTTGTGTGACCTGCAACCTCCTCTTCTGCACATGTGCTGCCTACAACATCCATGTGGCCTGGAACTGGGAGGTATGTTGCATGCATGGGCGCATGCCCATCTGTAGTGTAACTCATTTCCATCATGCTTTTTCGTTACAACACAAGGGATTTTTCGTATCAAAACTCTGTAGGTGCCAGCAAAGGAGTTTCACTTCAAAACAATATTATCTACATCACGCCCATTTATTCATGATAGTTGTCCAATAAACTTGATCAGATGAACCCCTAAAAATACATTATCAAGATTTTCTGACACTGTCATACAACAGTTATATTGACTCCTATCAGTTATATGTATATGGGCTGGTGGAGAACTATGGCAATTCCTTTTTGTTATTTGAGAGCATGAATAACGTCTCACTCTTTGAAGTCTGGCTCCCCCCCCCAATTAAAATGCTATGGTTTGGTCCAAAACTCCCAAATCTCATTCATGCGAGTCCTTGCACCTTGACATCTATATTTTCTACAGCTCCGCGCAGTTTTCCCTAGAGGGAATCAGTTGATATGGGACATAAAAAACCTGGAATGACAGCCTGTCCTTGATAATCTGTAGTCAGTTGATCAACCTGAACACTACTCGGATGACCATTCAAGTTATCACGCACAGTCCCACATTGCCTACATTTCTCCTGGTCTTCGTGTTATTGACACTGTCTCTAAATTGGGAAACTAAGGACCGACTCTTTGTAACCCTGGGCAAATCATGTTATATACCCTGTGTCTCAGGAATCAAAAATGAAAGATTATTTGTGCATAACTTGTGCCTGTAAAATGCTGTATTATTCTGCATGCACGGTGAGCTCTATATAACAATACATTATTTTGTATTAGTTTATCTTCTATCACAATAACATGTCCCCATTTGAAACTGCAAACAAAGTATACTTGGAAGAATAGTTTCCAAACGGTGACTGGTGGATACCGCTCCTAGTAATTAGAAAATTGGTAGCCAGCAACAATGAGCTGAAAATAAGGTAGGGCTGATGATGTGTCCATTACAAATATGGAGTATGGTGATTACCAAGGCTCTAAATTACCAGCGATAGGATCAGCAAGTACTGGTTTCCGATTTCCTATTCTCTAATACGTTTTCTCTGCGGGGAATTGCAGAGTGGAATTAGAGCTGCTAGACCAGGACTGGTTGTCCTGCGTTCCCTGATGACCTGGAGCCAGGTGGTCGTCTTACTATTATTCTCAATGCAACTCGGTGGCTGCACTGCGGGTTTTCCCCAAGGACATGCATTGGGAAACGAAATCTAAAACCTGGATTGTCTAAGCCCATGCAGTATAACTGGAGCCATCTGGTGTTCCTATTAATCATACTGTGCTTTGAGCCTGTCGGAGATGTTTCTATACCCTATACATCAATAATTTTACAAGGTACGGTGCTGTACATAAAAATGTGCAATGTCCCAAAAAGCTTACAATCTATGTGTACTGAATGAGGCCGAGGGAAACAAAGTGACTTCCCAATGCGTCAATGTATTTAGCCAGTGGCACTAGACAGAAACTCAGGTTTTACACACTTTGACAAAGTGCTTTTGCAGCACGAAACACCTTACAGGGGTGTCTCTAACCTGCTTCTCTCTTACCCATGTGTTAACCACTCAATAAATACTTTTTAATTCCATTTTTGGTCGTGGCTCCCACTGCAATTTTTTACGAGTACCTGGCAGTGCACCGTGACTTCCAATTTGGATCCTTCTCTAAAACATGCTGTTGATTACACAAAAGGTATTTATTTATAGAGCTAAATCGCAATAAGTGACCAAAATATAAAAACAGCTAGTGATATGTTGACACCTGTAAATAGTTGTTGGTGCATGAAATATTGTTACTTTTCTATGGTGGTACAGAACAAAATAAGCTTGGTAAATGCTGAATATCCCATTACAATGGATTTCCCCTTTGGGAAAGGACACAATTTAATGACAGCTAGGGCTAGCAGAGATTTCCCCGAAAGCTCTAGAGCCATCTGATTCCCTGTGATTTGAGTAAAAGCATAATTTTTAGAATCCCAAGAACAAACTGGGCTGCTTTGCTCCTCACCTGCTAATTGATGTTGATGTACTGGGATGGTAAAGAGGAACTGATGTATGTGCATTTGACAATTTATCTATACTCCAATATAGAACAATTTTTTTAATTAAATAAATCAATTATGTAGTATTAGATCATACTTACTACCTTTTTTGTATTTTAAAATGCAACACTTAATGCCATTTTAATTAATTGTAATATACTGAGCATCCTTTGATTTCTATAACAGATTTTAGCCCACCTCCCCAGCAGTGCAAGATCTTTGTAACACTTTCCTATTTGTGATAATTTGTTACCAATATTCCCAGAAGTTTGCGCTGCAAACTGTAACAATAGATAATGTTATGTTAGTAATATAAAAATACATTGTAGCTGCTGAGTTACACTGACTGAAGGATTGATTGAAACTGAAAGGCAGCAATTTAGTGAACCCTGGGAAGCACAATTTTGCTGATCTATCATGGGAGAAGGAATTGATCAGCAGCTTAGGTAATTCCTTTTCAATAAAGGTAATCAAAGGCTGTATATATTAAAACAATATTATTCTTTTTTAAGATGCTTGGACTGCCTCTTTAAAGGTGGAGTCCCAAGTAACTGTAAACAAAACATTGTAAATATTTTACAAATCTAATTAGCTTCTCTAAACTAATGTGACCATGCAAAAAGTTGGAATTTCATTACAAAATGCATTTTTTTAGGGGCCCCTAGATAGGGGAATGTTTGTGAATTTAGTGTTGCCCTCCATATCCCAACCTGACATCATCAGAGAGTCAATAAAGATAAAGGGAAAGAGCAAATTCCTGTTGAACACGTAGTGACATGGGACGAGAGGGAAATCAAACCACTGCCAAGCCCCAGATCACAATGTGTCAGGAAGGCATAATCCACCCAGATGTAACCTCATGTCACTGCCAGTAAACACACTTTGGTCCTAGAAGGGATTGCCCTTTGAGTAAGCAATGTCCGGATCCAACCAGCTGTGTGTGGTGTGTGGGTGGCAATATAGGTTCCGGGAGGATAGATTGATCTACTTTTGTTTTTTAAACCTCTTTCCTAAAATTGGAAAACCAAGGCTACACTTTGAAGGGTGCTTTCTTAAAGGAGTTGAAAAACAGGACTGGATCAACAAACGCTTCAGACATGGAGTTCAATAGTCACCCTGCCTGATTTGTACAATCAATAGTCCCTGACAGCAATCAATGGTTCTCGGGGATATTACATTTGGGCAACAGAGAAACAGGCACGTCTGCTCTGCTACAAAAGAAAAATGAAAGAAGAGGAAAGAAATTAGAACAGATTGGGAGAAGGAAAAAGAAAGGGAAGGAGATGAATTTGCATTCGGTGTAGACATCTCTATCCCTTGCTGGAAGAGATTTAAGATCCCCTCATTTGAATGGGGCTTAAATCTTCTTTAGCAAAGGTAAGACAACGAACAGCATATTACATAGAGAAATTACCATCTAAATATCCCACAGCGCACAGGAAAATAATAGGGTTTTTTTCCATCTGGGGTCTCATACCAAGGCCACTGAACGTCAAAATAATACGTTATTCTTACATGGTACTACTTAATTAACGCACTGCTGTAGCTGTACATAGTAGAAAAGAACAGACAACACCAACCTTGGCAATAAAGGGATTACAATATGTTGTCATGCTTGTGGCACAGGATGACTTGTCTGCAGCCAAAAGGACCTGGCAATGCTGACGCTTTCAAGTAGTGCTCTCCATCAGTAAGCAGTTTTAGGGCTTTTACGGGGAAGTAAACCAAAACAGAGACTGGAAAGAAATGCCCCGGTGAAGTTGGTAGGCAACGAAATGCGTTGGGTTAATTAAGGAGCACGCATTGATCTCTTGTGACAACAGCACGCTAAGGAAAGTGCAGTCCTATCCAGGGCAGAAAACGATTAGAGACCAGTCGGAGCTCCGTTTGTCAATCTACCCGGAGCAAACTTCAAACCCCGCTGCGGATATCACCAGCAAACGAGACAAGGAGTCAACCACCTGAGACAGTGCTGGATCGCTCACGGCTACTAACAGATAAGCTGTTATCCCTCTTTTACATTGTAAGAGCACACGCATATATTGAATTACAAAAAAAAATGGTCTTTTTTTACTTTGTCTCCTGTGTTATCTATGTGTCTTTGTTATGTACATTTTTGTTAACTCTTTATCCATCTCATTCTATAGGACACGATTTTGAATTCTGAACTTTATGTTCAGTGATATTATATTAAACATGGATTACACTATGGCAGCTTGCGTTGCTTTACGTCTGTGGAAATAAATCATATCAGATTTTAGGAATTCCCAATTGATTAGCAACCACACACAAAGACACTAAATGTATATGTGCATCGAATATTGGTTGGTTAACCTCAAACCATTGCCTTGCTGGGATTTCCAGGAGGATAGGTTAGAGAAACACTGATATACAGAAAGATAGACAGACCGTGTGTGACTGTAGATAAATGATAGCTAGATAGCAAGATAACTAGAAATTCGCAAACATATGTACATACAAGTCTGTACCAAGGTTAAAATGCCCAGAGTGGCAGGGCGGAACAGATGCAGAGGAGCTGGCAGATGTACAAATGAGGAGCAGGAGAAGAAGTGACTAATACATATTACATATTAGTGAAATAATCATTTTCCTTTTCATTTGCATCCAAGTATCTCCTCGCTCGCACACAGGCACGCACGTTTGAGCGTTACACCTTCAAGCCACATCTTTTACCCTGCAACAGCAAAATCATTGGCACATTCCTGCCTCCTAGCCTCGTGGAGACACCTGGCTCTCACCTTTGCTTTAAGAGACACTGAAAGCGAATACTATTACATAGTGAAATCAGAGACTTGCGTCTCTTTACCTATAAATCCCAGCAATCTCGCTCTCTGTGCAATGAACTGATTTGAAGCACACTGATTTAAACCCCCTCTACAGATATTGAGTTCAATAATTATATGAATAGCAAAACAAGATACATCATTTACATGTGTAGTAATGAAATGACCTTGGAAGCTAAATCCTCCGTTTTATAGATATAGACATCACACTCTCGATAAGAAGTGTCAAGCTTCCCCTTGAGTGGACCATTGCAGCCTTTAAGAAGCAATGCAATGATTTTTTTTTATGTTAATGGAGGATTTGGCATCATTTCTAGTAAAAATCAAGGACACTTTCAGAAGGAGGTAAAAAAAAACCTATCGTGTGGGTGAGTATTGTTTATAATCATTATAATATTTTTTTGTAGTATTGCCTTCCATATATGCTGAGACATATACATCGTGTAAAACAATATTGCCAAAGCGCATCCTTATTATTGAATGTTACCCGAATACCATGGAGATCAAATGATTTACCCAGCATCTGGTCTTAGGTCCATGGATTCCCACCTTCAGGGACAATTGCGATAACCACAAGGCCTGCAGAGCTTCCCATAATAGAAAAGACACTCACACAATAGATCCATTTGAAACAATAATTTATAATCGACCGAACAGCATAAGAACCAGAGGAGAGTAAAGGTTTTGGTATAGATTACCTGGTTGGGAACTAGAATGTCCCACTTCAGAAACACTGGCCATTCTTCCTTCCACCACTTCTATACTGGTAAAGCCCACTTAAGACTAATAGAAATTCCTGACTCAGGTAATTGGATCACTAGGGGGCAGTGACCAATAGGCCTATTCTAAAGCAGAATAGACATTGTTAATTACCATTAAAGATAATTAATGGCTATCGCCCTTGGGTGAATGGGAACCCCCAAGATCTGTGTTTCTTTCATTAGCATCACACACAGAATCGGTTCAGACAAACCCCAGCCACAATAAAGCGAAAAAAAGAAGATTTAAGGCTGTCGAAGGCAGCTGCCTGTGAACCTAAAATCACACACAGGAGACGTGAAATGAACCGACGTTGAACAGAAACCTCAAAGGCAAGTAAGGAGGGGGGGGGGGGGGAAGTTACAACCCAGAGGCTTCCCGCAGTAGCAACCCACAGATCAGCTATTCCCAGATCCGCTCAGTAGGAGGAATCAAGAGAAAGCACAGTTAACCGTGTCCCTGCTAGATCCCCAATTCATCCCAGATGCAATTTCCAACATCATGTCAAACTACGCAGAAGAGAAGACCTGGGGGAAGTCGTGTGCAGTAGTAACTTGAGAGCACAGAGGTGCTGGATTCAAAAGTAGAGTGCAGAATAAAGTGGGCACAACGAGGGTGAAAGAGGGAGGCACTTGACTATGCTGATGCGTGTCTGCTTGTGGTGTCCGCACCGGCGCACAGCCTCAGTGAGGTCCATGCTGTAGTTGCAATAAAGCACAAATCCCTCCACCGCATGACAGCCTCTTCCGCAACGTCTCTGTGCTGTCAGCAGTTTCTTCCATCGGACTGAGACACGGACGACAACGGGAAGGGGATAGGAGTTGGCAAAATGAAAGGTGCATGCAACACACACATGGTGCAGCAAGTATGACCTGCATTTCTAGGGAATGTTATGTTGGGCGACTCTCCAATGTTTGGGTCTCCGATTTAGAGGGAGCCACAGTTTGCTGCGCTCAACTAATCCGGATACGTGTAGTTTAATGTCGCAGCCCTAATCTGCTAGTCTAGTTGAATGCAAGTGAACCTCTTTGCATGATGGCTGTGGTGGGGTTAATGTTGCTGCATCTCTGGTCCTTCTGGTAGTGAAGTGGTTAAGGTAGCTGCCCCTGAGACTGAGAAGGGGGCTCATGTAGTTAGTCAAAATGAAAAAAGGTATCACCCAACACTGAAGTACTCATTTACTCTGCACTATCACAATTGGACTAAAAGGGCAATTTCTACTTAATTCATGTGTTGCAAGTCAAAGGGTTAAGGTTTTCCGCTCATGTTTCTCATTGGCACAGGGTGTGTCTGCCTCTTGATCTTTCCGCTGACTGTATGAAAGGGCCCTGTCCACGTTTCCTTACACTTTGAGTACACACAGGCACGCGGATATATTATGTGCAGACAGCTCAGCTGTTACACACCTCTCCCCAGGGGGAAGAGAGAGAAAGGGGGGAAGGGGGATTGATATAAATAGAAGAACTGGTTGGGCCTGGTCTCTTTAGTCTGAAAGAAAACTCCTGTCAGTCTGAGATGACAGATGACACACAGGGGTTTGTGCGATATTGTATATTGAACCAACATCACCTTTGTGTGCGAGATGGCATTGTGTTTAAGATTTAAGGCAGGGTGACTTGCTCCAGGGCTGCTCATAACCCCTTAACTGCCAGAGAAACCTGCATCACTATACATGCACTGGTCCAAATGCACCTTTACTACCAATGCATTGCAAAGAAAATGGCTTTGAAAAAAGATTAGTGATCCTGTGCCTGATTTCAGACGAGATGAATGTAAATGGCAAGCTACTATTATAATAATGCATTTTTTTCTTAAAGCACTGACACTGTATACAGCTCTGTACATAGAAGGTTGTAGCTGCAAATAAACAATAATAATAATAATAATGAGTGCCTGTCTGCCTGCCCTGAAAACCTTAGCCTAATCTTGGGGCCAGAGGCACAGGGAGATGAAGTGGCATGTCCAAGGTTACCAGGAGAGCTGAGACTGGGATATGAAGTCCAGGACACCTACTTCACAGGCAGGAACATTACCACCACCGAGATTCTCCTTCCTCCCTCCTACATACAAAATGTTGCTATGTTATTGTTGACTCGCTTTATATTCCCACCGACAGCATGCACAACCCCCCAGTGACAAAACTCCTTGCAGGCGGGACATCCCCGATTTACAAGCAGGAGGATCCCTGGGGTCTTGAAACATTCCCTCTAAACCACAGTACGGTTTTTATCAATTGTATTCATAACAGATCAGACAGCAATTGTGAGTCCCAATAATGTTATTTGTGGTCCACAAGAAGAAAACTTTATATAGTGCGTGGTCATCACATTTGTTTCCCTTTTATATTAATTATATATTAGATGGCTTTCTATTTCAGCATACTCCTTTTAAAAGGCATGAGTAGCTAAAATGAAACATTGACAAAACACCAATATCCTTTATTCTGTGTAGTACCTGCTCTCCCAAGGCTGGGGTCAGACCCAAGCATACTATATATTTCAGTATATTTATTTTCAGAAGTGGGGTGGTTAAAATGAAATGCTGCTTTGAATTACCCCCACAAGTTGTTCTACAATTCAGGCAGCCTGGATGGATCTTTTTGCCAGGCTCTCTTGTAAGTTCTGCTTGTGCTTCTCTTATAATCAGAGCTTTGTGTGAGTGCAGAAGAGGGCTGAGGGCTGCCCGCGATCCAACAGCTGTCACATTATTTGCACTAGCTCTAAACAGCCTTCACATTCTCTCCTTACCACATAGTTAAATCCAGGCTAACAATCCTCAGCGAGAGATCAACCCAGCAACAGCACCAGCCTTGTGTCTGCTTCTGATGCTTGAGTTGCAGCTGGTTGCCTCCCTTACAAGGGACCCCCTTTTGCCCACCTGCCACTGTGGTTGGGCTGTGCCAACTTCCCTCTAATCAACTGGAGTGCCCATGATGTGCCAGTGCCAAATCTTGCTGCTCTCCCTCTACGGGACATGATCTTCTCTGTTAACAGTTCCTCTGCTTTAAAGTCTTTGGCTATGAATAGAAGCTGATGCTCGCTCCCTTGTTCTGAAACACAACCCATAATCAATGTGTGCCAGTCAATGACACCCAATGTCTTGCCCTTCCTCATCTCCATCCAACTCCACAGAGTTTGGTCTCTAATGAATGTCTGTGTGAATATGAACACCTCCCAAGTCAGAACACATGGGGGATATCACAGGTGGCAACTAATAACACCTATACTAATAGTCTGAGTTATCATTCATACTGATCAGAATAATAACTACACAAGTTAGGATAGGATCAAGCATTATTATTATTATTATTAATAAATAAATGAGAGTTTGTTTGAATATCGTCGTTATTGCTATTTTAAGACAGCTGAGCAATTCATATTTCTCTCGTTAATAAACCTAGGTGCTTATTGCTAATAATATTGAGAATGGCTTCATAATTAGAATCCACTACAAGACTAAAGGCACTATTAGTACTAATATATAATTCATAATATACAAGGATTGATCAACGTCACTTACATATAACTTTTCACGCTTAAAATTCAACTTAAGGTATCCATCTATACAATAATGATGAGGGGTGTCACAAACTGGGACCCTCCTGAGGTGTTATGAAATATATCTCCTGTCCCCCTCCCCATCTATCCTTCTCTCTCTTCCCCTTGTCGCCTGTCTTCCTTCCTCTCCACCTTCCCATATATCTTATCTCTTCCTCCCTTTCCCCCTTTCCTCTCTTCCTCCGTCTCTCCATCTCTCCCTTCCCATATCTTATTCTCCCCCTCCCCCTCTCATTCTCTCTTTCCCACCCCCTTCCCGTCTCTCCTTCTCTCTCTCCCCCTCCCCGTCTCTCCCCCTTCCCGGCTCTCCTTATCTCCCCCTTCCCGTCTCTCCTTATCTCCCCCCAACCTTCCCATCAATCCTTCTCACTCTCCCCTTCCCTCTCTTGCTCCCTCTCCCCCTTCTCTCCCTCCATTCCCTCTCTTCCTCCCTCCCCTTCCCGTCTCTCCCCCTCCCCGTGTCTCCTCCTCTCCCCCCTTCCCTATCTTCCTCTCTCCCTTCCCCCCCCCTTCCCTATCATCCTCTCTCTCCCGCTTCCCCCCTTCCCCCTTCCCGACTCTCCTCCCCCTAGCTATCACCATAATAACCCAATCCTGCAGTGTTGTACCTCATTGCTGTAATAGTCGCCAGGAAAGGGTTATTAAACTTGGAGATCCCATCACACCCTTGAACTTGAAATCCCCACTTGTCCTGCAGCTAGAAACGGCAGCTTTTTTATGAATCTGTGTCAGGTTGAACATTTCCATAATCGTCAGTATTAGGGCAAATTACACGCCTAATCAGTCCTTAAATGGATTTTAATTAAAGAGCCATTGCAGGATCGGTTTTGTGGATTTAAGAAAATACCTTTTCGCCCCATCCCTCCCCTCTCACCAGAGTAACAACGTGGTGGGGAGGGGAGCTGTTCAAGTCCAGACCTTTAAAGGGTTATTAACTGATTGACCACTGGATTCCTCAACAGGCGGGGTAAGGGTTAACCCCCCCCCCCCCTTCAATTTCCTGGTTTCTTCTGCACATAAAGAATTGCTAATATTATATTGGAATAACACCTTTACAGTTTAACTGCTCTTGTTAAATGCTGGCCACCAGTTATATATATTTCCATATATCCATTCAATCACACACACACACCCGTGTGTGTGTGTATGTGTGCGTGTGTGTGTGTATATATATATATATATATATATATATATATATATATATATATATATATATATATATATATATATATATATATATATATATATATATATATATATATATATATATATATATATATATATATATATATATATATATATATATATATATATATATATATATATATATATATATAGTTAAGTTATGGTGAGTAAAAAAAAAGTGACAAAAACCCTCCACAGCAGATGAGCATACAGTTGTATTTACATATATACACACACACACACACACACACACACACACACACACACACACACACACACAGATCTGTGTGTGCTTCCTATTATGGTCACTACCGTGTCCCTGAAAATGCTTTAATACACTAGTTAGCCAGTACCAACTATAATATCCACCCAGCAATATAGTAGTCACATAGTATTTGTTTCTTTTCCTGATTGGTAACACGATGCTGCTTCCCCTTCCCACCCGGCATAAATAAGAGTGGGAGGCCATCCATCAAATCTTTAGAGAGGATCACGGTGACACTGTCTAGATGTCACCATCACTGTGTCACAGGGTAAAGGTGGCAGAAGAGATGATACATACGAAGTTATTGAGATGCAGCAAGCGCTCCCATTATAGCAGTGACAAGGTTGGATCTGGGCTTTATCAGCAGTTCTCTGGATTTTCTATCCCATCCAGCTGGAGCTCCGGGGCTTCAAGACATTGCAAAGTACTCAGCCGATGCCCTTCTCCTTTATTTGAATTACAATGGGACCTTGAGCACTGAAGCAAGTGGATGGATTTACATAGGCATAGTTTAATGAATGTGATAAATTAAGAGGGGTAATATTCTGCATCTATTCATTCAAATGTCATACGTATAAATGCTCTGTGAGCACACACATATAAAGGTGTGTATATATATATATATATATATATATATATATATATATATATATATACATACTATTTGCATTAGCTAGAACATGTTAGCATCTTATTTTAAAGACTTGTAACGTGAAGACAGAAGAATCAACAACCAAGCAATGCATGAGGAACTAATAAATATCCACTATGTAACGAACAACACATAGACACAGCCAGAGTATGTACATATTTATTTTTTGAAATGTGTATGTACTGTAAGTACTTATTCTACAGAGTTATGGGGTTGTAGCGGGCAAAGGGCAAAAGGCAATGAAGGCCGCAACATAGAACCAGGACAGAATCAGTGTGTGACTTTCAACACACATACATACATACACACACGCGTGTATATATGTGTATTTATAAATATACACTCTCGAAAGCTTGTCCTATGACATAAATTGTTATTCCAAATAAAAAAGGTATCACCTAATACTGAAGAACATATATAGAACATACATATATATATATATATATATATATATATATATATATGTGTGTGTGTGTGTGTGTGTGTGTGTGTGTGTGTGTGTGTGTGTTTTACACACACACACACACACACACACACACACACACACACACATACTACATATAAGGAAATAGCAAAGCACAACTGCTATTTGAAAACCAAGTTCACACTCTTTTTCCATGAAAAGGCCCCTGCATCACAAAGAGATTCTCCTATTCCGAGTGCCTCTTGTATCTAATGTCAAGAGCAAAATTCTTAGTTATTCATGTGTCACATTTGGTATTTCCCAGCAGTGTCTTTCCTAATCCCATGTGTAGCTTGCTAGCACTGGGTATAAATCCAGTCCTCCCGTATGCTACTGGCACCGTGCCCCCCCAAGATCAACGTGGGCAAGAGGAAAAGCAGAGGGAGTCCCTCACAGGTCGGTTAACGGGATGGGATAGCTACAGTACCCATTTATACTCTACAAAGTGTTGGGGGGGGGGGGGGGGTACTATTCTGCTTGCCTGGTAAAAGCTAACAAAACAATGTCAGCAAAGACACCAACACATTCTTGTGAGAGCTCAGCGATCCGTGCCTCATACTGCACAAAGGCTTTTAGGGGGAGAGAGAGAGAGGGAATGAGCTAGAGAAAGGGAAGGAGGGGTGTGGGAGGTTGGTGAGAGCTCTCGTGTTTCAAGGCTGGCGTCCCCTGAGAGCTCAGAACCAAGTGTAGCTTCAATCAAACGCTGACTTCTCCTCCGGGTTCTCAGCAGGAAACCTGATCTCACAAGTTTACTGCCTTGCCTGCCTCAATCCCCAGGCTTGCTTTTCTTTTAAACAGTAATCCCCGGGAATAAAAGAATAAAAAGTGTCGGGATAGATATATATATATATATATATATATAGAGAGAGAGAGAGAGAGAGAGAGAGAGAGAGAGAGAGAGAGAGAGAGAGAGAGAGAGAGAGAGAGAGAGAGAGAGAGAGAGAGAGAGAGAGAGAGAGAGAGAGAGAGAGAGAGAGAGAGTTGCAGACCTGCCTAAGACATGCAGCTGAGCATACAGTTGTATTTATATATATAAACAGTTGTCTGTGGGTGGTTTTCTGGATATGCACCTTAACCCTGGCTGTGCTCAAAGCTGTGACCATGCAGCAAGCTTAAGCCTATAGGGAACCATGTTAAAAATGGTTTTTGAAGCAAAAAGTGGCACTGTGTGCTCATTTGCATGTCATTTCCCAGAATCCCTTGCTGCAGTGGAAGTGCTGTGTGCTGGGTGATAATGGGGAAAGGCGGGGTTGCAGACCTGCCTAAGACATGCAGATGAGCATACAGTTGTATTTACATTTGTATATATATATAGTGCCACCTTTTGCTTCAAAACCATATAACATATATATATGTATATATATATACACATTGTATTGTATTGTATGTTTTTATTTATATAGCGCCATAAATATACATAGCGCTTCACAGTAGTAATACATGTTGTAATCATATAAATAACAAATGATATAAATAACAGGTCATGGGAATAAGTGCTTCAGAGATAAGAGTACCATTAAGGAAGAGGAGTCCCTGCTCCGTGGAGCTTACAATCTAATTGGTAGGTAGAACATATAGAGACAGTAGGAGGGAATTCTAGTAAGTGCGTCTGCAGGGGGCCAAGCTTTATGTATCATGTGTCATCATCATCCCTTGTCTATCGAATGCAGCATGGAGGCCTCCCCAAGGATTATATATACAGGCGGTCCTCTGCTATCCTCCAGAATCAGTCCCGAAAACTGCATTCAGATAGCGGACAGTTGGATTGCGGATCCAATGTTAATCTGCACCAGTGACCGTGGGATAAACCGTTCTGAAGTTCTGAAGTCGATGTGGATATTGCGTTCAATGGAATGCATTATCTGGCATCAGACTGATAACGGACCCGTCAGATATTTAGGACCACGTGTGTGTGTGTGTGTCTATATATATATATATATATAAGGTGGGGTTGCAGACCTGCCTAAGACATGCAGATGAGCATACAATTGTATTTGTATATATATATATATATATATATTTATATATATATATATATATAGAGAGAGAGAGAGAGAGAGAGAGAGAGAGAGAGAGAGAGAGAGAGAGAGAGAGAGAGAGAGAGAGAGAGAGACACACCTAGGACATACTTGAAAATGAGAGGTAACTCTCAATGTATTACTTCCTGGTAAAACATTTTATAAATAAAAATATATATATATTATATATATATATATATACATACATACATACACACACACACACACACACACACACACACACACACACACACACACACACAACACACACACACACACACACACAGGCGGAAGTCTGGGGCAAATTCCACCAACTGCACTTTGCTCCTCCCCCATCTCCCCAATTGTTGGCTGACATTCAGGGAGGATATTCTCAAAGCTTTGAGATCGCTGTTCTGTGCAATCTGACCCAGAAGTCCCATGTTTTGAGACCATGCCCCAAAATCTCCCCACTAAACAGAATTCTTAGCAATCCTATCAGGCTGCCCTGCCTGTGTGTGTGTGTGTATGTGTGTATGTACGTACATATATATCACCCACCATAACTTAACTAAGTGTGTGTATATGATAGATAGATAGATAGATAGATAGATAGATAGATAGATAGATAGATAGATAGATAGATAGATAGATCGATCGATCGATCGATAGATAGATAGATGATAGACTTTCTAGGATGAGTCTGCTTCTCAGATCAGAAAGATGATAGCACACTGAGGGTCCTAGGAGAGTATTTCTCCCCTACCCTAACCTAGTAATACTAATGGAGATACTGATGTTATTCAATCTGATGACACATATGCAAACAAACAAGCAGATCTGCTAAGATCAATTCATTGGCAGAATATAATTTAAAAAAAAAAACAGTTGGCTTGGGACAACCCCTGCTGATCATAGTGTCAATGGGTGAAATGGTGGCCCTCACCTTTCAGAAAAGCAACCCATTGCACTCAATGTGTCATAAGGTAGCAATATAATATGTTGCAGTCCATATCTTCTTCATATACCCCTCTTCTCCTCACAACCCCTTCAGCACTGATGGTGTTCAAGGGAGGGTATCAGAGGCATTGGTGGCTCTGAATGGGCTAAACTGTGAATGTGCTTGTTTATATTTCAGCTTTTTCCAGTGTAGGGATTTTAGGGAGGCTGCCAGCAGATATTCACATTGAAGAATAAACCAGTAAGTAGATCATGATTGGGTACTATTCCCTATCGATACCCCTAGGCACCACATCGTAAATCCAGCCCATATTGTGCACCCGTATTGCTAGTGGAATATAATGAGACACCACTTCTCTCCTAAGCCACAAGGCATCACAAGTATGTATGTGTGTATGTCTTTACTTATATAGTGCCATTAATGTACATAGCACTTCACAGCAGTAATATATGTGACAATCATATAAATAACAAATAATATAAATAACACATAAAGGGGAGAAATGCTTCAGACATAAAAGTAACATTTAGGAAAAGGAGTACCTGCTCTGAAGAGCTTACACTCTAATGTGTTGGTAGGAAGAACGTACAGAGACAGTAGGGGGGTGTTCTGGTAAGTGCGTCTGCAAGGGGCCAAAATGTATGTATGAGGTGTTAATTATCAGCCATGGAGCTACTCATATGCTTCCTGTTGTGTTTTGAGGTGGCTCTTACATGTGGACAGAGAGGGTGCTAGTCAGATATTGAAGGGAGGGCATTCCAGTGGTGTGGGGCAGTCAGTGAGAAGGGTTGAATGAGGGAAAGGGCTTTATATACAAAAGGGGTAGAGAGAAGACAAAATTGAGCATTTATGAAGTCATTAATGAACTATTTCTGCTGGAAACTGAATGGGTTAAAATAATATACATTTCATTTTATAACACAATAATTTCAATCAAAATCAAGCATCAAGTATATCGGATATAGAGAGAGGCCGGAAAAAGAAAAAAAAACCTAGCCTTTTTCAAATCAACCATAAATCACATTTAAGATAGCCAGGGCATATGGTCTGGTATCATGGATTGGGTGCAAGGTTAGAATAAATTATTTTGTAGGCATGCGATATGGTATCTATCTTTGAGTTGCCACAATCTGAGAAAGACCATCAAATCCATTAAGAACACCCAATACACAAATACTACTAAGGTCCTCATACAAATACATTTGACAGTATATAACCAGGAGGATCTCTGTAGGTTACGTTAACGCTTGACCCAATAAAAGCTGAGGTCCCCAAAGCTCTTGTATAACAATTGTGAAGAACTCCCAGGGTGGCATCACAACCCGCAATGTATTTTACATTCTCCAAGGATCAACATTGCTCATAGATAATGTTGGTGTTAATGGGCTCTGGAGACCACAAATGTCCCATCTTCATGGCACAAAAGAAGATACCTCTGATGTCTCTTTTCCCTTTATACATGTATGATTTATCTTCAGGCTACTCCAATGAGAGCTGTCATCTAATACAAACAATCCATATTTCCGCATGGATCATAGTGTACCAGAACTCTGCATATTGCTCCTTTTAAATTGGGCATTCTCTGATATTCACATGCAATCTGGCACAAATTGTATGAACCCACATCATAATGTGAACAGTACTTGTTTTAGGTTCCATTTATGATTTTTATTATGATTTACTATGTAACTATGTAACTATGTAACTATTTATTAGTATACAGTTGTAATAGTTTTTTACATAGCCAACTTTATATGCACAATATAACACACCTACGGCAAGTGACGTCATATAAGTGAAACAATATACACAAGAAATACATATTCTTTTTTAAAAATTGTTTGTTTTGTAAACATTCTTGGTATTTTAATATCATTAAAATGAGTGCTAAAGTGCTTTAAAAAATAATCAATGGAATTATTACCATCAACCATAAAATGGCTATGACATTACTCACAATTTTTTAACCTAGCATAGTACTCTCTGAATATTGTTATTTAATAATGATACGGATAATGAGACTGTGATAGCAGATACAATAGATATCTTCAAAAAAAGGTTGGACATATTTTTAGAGAGGAAAGATATACCAAGATATACCTAAGGCTAAAGCCCCGCTCCCTCAGTCAGCGCGCCCGCACTGCATGGCCAAAACGGCAGCAGACAGGATTCCAGCCGGAGCTGTCATGCTTTTGCACAGACCCCCCTCCACCCCCCAATCTGCTGCTGCTGCCGCCTCTCCTCCCCAGGAAGAAGGCGAGCTCAGCAGCCAGAGCTGGCCGCAACCTCCCCAGCACTCGCAGCCTGAAACGGGCACCGGAGCTTCCCTCCTCCCCCTTGCCCCCTCATTGGCTCCCTGCCGCACCACGTGACGCGTCGCCGCTTGTGATCACGATCCTCGTGTCTCCCCTGCTGGCTGACGCGTTGCAGTGCGCAGCGAGCCTTGCAGGGAGGGGGGACTAGGGCCGGCTCTGGAGGAACTCATGTCCGGTGAGTGAAGCGCAAGCGGCCGCGCGCGCCGTCGGAAGCAGCGGGACCCCGGCCTAATAAGTAAACATGGGAAGGACGTTGATCTAGGGAGTAATCTGATTGACAATATTTGGAGTCTGGACGGAATTTATTTTCCCCTTATGAGACATCATTAGATGATATTTAACTGTTTTTTTGGTGTTGCTTTTTTTGCTTACCTTCCTCTAGATCAATATACTGTATGTACACATATAGGATAAAGTAGCTAACATCTAAATGTAGCATAGGTTGACATGTAGCACTATGTAACTATGCAACTATATTATACACAAGTGCATGTACAAGGATGTACACTTGATGTAATGTTAAAATAACTTCTTAGGTAGTTGATTATCTTGTATCCTTAACACTACCTTACAAATATATGTATAGAGAGGAAGGAGGTGAGAGGGAGAGTGTGACTTATTGATGTGCTAAACAGTTGTGAAATAAGGCCTGGTTTTGAAACATCTGCATTCTCTCCAAGACCCCCTGTTTCACACCTGCACCAATACATCTCGTATTGTTTGTCTTCCGGTCTTTAATTTTAGCAGGGCTACTACTATTATTTTTTTTTTTGCAATGCAAATCAATGTGGCAATTACCATCTAAAAGCTTGCCCGGCCCCAGGTCAAAGTAAATTGATCATTGTCCGCCTTCTACAGAAAAACACCGGGAGTCTGTGGAGCATAATGAGATTATCCTGGAAACTGTCTTCCAGATCACAAATTATATTTCATGCTGTCAGGATCTTCTCCTAGCGGACTCCCTTACATGTCTAATCAGAAGGTTCCAAAGCTCATTAGTTTATAAGGGGGGTTAGGGGGAGGGGGTTTAATCACAGCTGCACTGCTTTGAAGTGGGAAAGCCTGGTTAGGGAGATACATATGAAGCCATATAAACTGCCCCCCCCCCTTCTTTTTTATTAGCTATACCCGGGCATACTGCAGTAGTGTGCTGCTGGATTACACATGAATCCTATTGAAACTGTGTGATATTCTGAGGCATGTCTGGATATCTGTGGATCGCTGAGACCTGGTACATTTTTAGCACTTTGTGACCCTGACATCTTAATTAGAGTGTAAGCTCTTTTGGCAGGAGATTACAGAGCCCGACAGTTCTATGTCAAGATATATAACATAAATTAAACTGATTTTAATATCAAATTAAGATGTGAACGAGGTGAAGATTTATGGAAGAAATGTATAAATCAAAGGCAAGGCTGAAATGTTTTTTTTTGTTTTGTTTTGTTTTTTAGCAAAACATGGATCATAAACAATGCATTTGTTGAGTACTTATACATATTCTATCATCTATTATTATTCCTGAGAAAAAGAATTGCTTTTTAGGTAATGATACAATTCTGCCCAATATTTAAAGGCCACTGAACACCTTTTAGGTTGGTCTCAAAACTAAAATGTATCTGGTTTATTCCATAATTTGTGATCTGGAAAATAGTTGACAAATATTAGCATTACTAACCCCTCGTGTCCTGTTTTAAAATAGAGAGGCGCAACAGACAGAAGGGTGGGTTTATTTACGATCATTATCGGTTTTGCCACGTTTTGCATATGGCATTTATTACGTGTCTGGGGGAAAAAAAAACCCCACACAGAACATTGAAGTCACAAATGGAAAGGGGTTGTCCAGTTGTGCATGACGGACAAACATAACTACCATGCTTACAAAACATATCCCAATGTTTTTAGAAAGATCATTGGGGAAACGTAGAACAAAACTCTATGTTGGCACTGTCAAAGTCTACGACTTTAATAGTATTGTACTTTTATTTATTTTTTAATATTATAAGCAAATACCATTTCTATATGAAACCTATTGTGCATGAGAGAGAGAGAGAGAGAGAGAGAGAGAGAGAGAGAGAGGGAGAGAGGGAGAGAGGGAGAGAGGGAGAGAGGGAGGGAGGGAGAGAGGAGGGAGGGAGGGAGGGAGGGGGAGAGGGAGAGGGGGAGAGGGAGAGGGGAGGGGGAGAGAGAGAGAGAGAGAGAGAGAGAGAGAGAGAGAGAGAGAGAGAGAGAGAGAGAGAGAGAGAGAGAGAGAGAGAGAGAGAGAGAGAGAGAGAGAGAGAGAGAGAGAGAGAGAGAGAGGAGAGAGAGAGAGAGAGAGAGAGAGAGAGAGAGAGAGAGAGAGAGAGAGAGAGAGAGAGAGAGAGAGAGAGAGAGAGAGAGAGAGAGAGAGAGAGAGAGAGAGAGAGAGATTTCCTGGAAGCATTTGGTTTTACCAGTTACTGTACCTACATAAGACATAATTAAGGATTACAGGATCCTCCAGCCTTTTCAGGTCTGCTAAGTACATTTTGAAAAAAAGCAGATATATGCTTCTAAAATTACTACACAAATCATTTGTGCGGGCTCCACATAATGCTCAGAAATCAGTCCGTAAACCTCTGATTGTCAAAAAGAGCCTGTTTCTCACTGCAGAGGAGAGATGCCTGCTTGTGAAATGTAATGCCTAATCCCATCATCTCCTGGTAGGAGACTGCTTTCCGAACAGCACTCACTAGGATACAATAACTGTGCCGTTTTAGGCTGGACCCAATTTACAAACATCAGTTTCCTGATCGAGATCATCTATAAAGATCATAATCTGGCATGGCCTAATTAACATTTCTCCCTGCATTGGTTTAGAAAAGGGGGCCTTTGATCTAACGAACATGCATTCATATACAATATTCCTATATATGTCACATATAATAGAGACGGCATATCACAAGGCTGTATAGTGTGCAACACATGTACAGTTGGTGTGTCTTAAATTCTGTCAGAGAAGAATGCCTGTGATGTGTGTATGTGTCACTATGTAGCCCTACAAGACATTATTCTTTCTCTGATACTGTCAGAGATAGAGTAATGTCTGTGTGATCCACATGTAGCCATCTACACCCAATGGGTGAATAGGACACTATCTGCGACCTCTTCTTGCGCACAGCTGATTCAAAACCACTTCTCCGCTGGTGCCTTGTACTGATGCAGCTACCACTATTAGAACACTTACCTGAGAATTCCTGGGAGATTCTGGGGCAGTCTCACAGTAAATGCCTCAACATTTCTGTGATCTGTATATGCTCCGCTGCAACACACCAGGATGTGTTAAATAAACACACACTTAGGGTCAATCTCCAAGGCTGAGAAAAACTGGCCAGATTATAATAATGCTTACTCGAAAAAATACCCTCCAAAGTAAATCTAGATGCAGATCTGATAGACAACCGTTTACTGCCCTGCATTTACTATTAAACTTGACCCCATCTGCCTTTCACTTGTGGGGAGATGGAGTTTAGGAAGTGGATTTCTACTTTTCTCCTATCTGTAAACACGCCTGTTTCCCCGAAATGTTACCAAATGTTTTGTTATAAACGGTCTATGCATTCAGGATCCTGGCACTCCCAGTTACTGCAGACTCCTTCTGCTCTGATGGGGGTTGGGGGATCAAGATATGAATGCCCCTTTTTCCCTAGTTGCCTTAAAGGGAGTAATCCAAGCAATATCCTACGTGTTTTTTTTTTTTTTTTTTTTTTAATAAGTCAGGTCTGTAGAATGAGATAATACTGTATTTAAAAAAAAACTTCTTAATGCCATTTTTAATGAGTTTTAATATACTAAGTATCCTTTGATTTCTATAGCAGGCTTTAGACCACCTCTCAAGCAGTGCAAGATCTTTGCAACACTTTCCTGTTTGTGAAATTTTGTTGCAAATTTTCACAGCAGTTTCAGCTACAAACTGTAACAATAGTTAAAGTTACCATAGTAATATCAGGTTACATTGTAGCTGCTGAGTTACACTGACTGAAGGATTGATTGAAACTGAAAGGCGGTCATTATGTGAACCCTGGGAAGCAGGAACCTCGCTAATCTATCAGGGGAAAAAAATTGATCGGCAGCTAAGGTAATTAGTTTTCATTATAAGGTCATCAAAGGCTGGATATATTAAAAGAAAAAAAGTGCCGCTTGGAATGCCTCTTTAAAGGCATCAAAGTATTGGGATGACTCACTTAACCCTTTTTGCTGCCAAAGCATTGAGTTGCTGCAAAAGAGTTAACCCTTTTGGGTGCCTCATGACATAGTAGTTATGTCATATGTTATTTGCTCATTTATCTGGCCAGCTGAGGAACAGAAGAGGACTCCTCTTCAATTACATCACTAGTGACGCTGTGGTCAGGGGATTGCAAAGTGCCTGAGGGGTTGTGGCACTCAGGTGTTGCGGCCTCTCAAGCACTCAAAGCTTTTTACAGGCTTCAGATGTGGACAAAATATAAAATACTTAGGAGCCAGGCATGAGTTTTAGGAGCCAGCATTTTGTTAAACGCCACTGGTGGAGGGGCGTTGCTGGCAACTCCCAAATTCAATTCCCTGCAAAACGTTGTTTCCAAATCTGAAAGGGTTAATAATGTCTGTAAGCTTTCTGCAAAATATCACCAGACAGTGAGACAAATATGGTGTGTGCCTTATTTATAGCCTCAGCAGTAAGTGAATTTAGCACTTTTAGAAAATTTTACAAAAGATCCTATTAAATGAAATGGCAGTGCACATTGACGTAATGCCTGGCGAATCGTCTGCGAATACTGACTGCGCCACAACTTTTTCACGACTAAAAAAGGGCAAGTTTCACCTGGTTCGTGAGTTCATGTGAAAGGTGTGCACCTTTCCAGCGATAAAGTGTGTGTGCTTGTGTGAGAAAGAGTTTAAAGTGTTATTTTAAGGTATATGCTTGCGTGAGTATGTGTGCCTATGTGACAAAGTGTGTCACCTTGAAAGTGTGTGTTTGTACAAAAAAAGTCATTATTATCATTTATAACACGCCAACATAGTCCATAGTGCAGTAGAATAGGGCTGGAGGACGAAAGACAAACAAATAACAAACATTAACATACATTGTTACAGTAGGTAAGGAGGGTTCATGGAGCTTACACTCTATAAGGAAGGGTAGGTGTAACCATAAGGTACTGGGGGATAAAATATTTTACCTGTGACCAATAACAGAGCTGCTGTATCGGCGAACAGCAGCAACCTGCTAACACCCTTGTACAATATCTTGTGAGTGTGTGCAGGATTGTATGAGAACAAATGTGGCCTGGTGTACATAGGTGTCAGATCTTGTGTGTGTGTGTGCTTGTGTACACTGCTGTGAATTCTTCACTTATAGGAGTGTGACAGAAAGAGCAAGAGAGCACCTGTGTGCATGTATACGTGCCAGTGTGTTTGACCGCAGCAATGAAGGGACACTTTGGCGAGTTGGAATAAGAGAGTGCGTTGGAGTACAGTTAAGGGTGTGAGTGACACTATGTATATACGTGTGTAAGAATGAAACAGTGTGATTTTATGGAATGTTACAGATTGCATGTGCATGAATGTGTTTGTGCGTGTGCTTTAGATGCATAAGTGTGCGAGTGGGGAAGTGTGTGCACGCAGCAGTGAACCATCAAGCCTGGCGTGATCTCTTCAATAGAGCCAGAGCCCCGGAGCCAAACGCACAGACAAAGAGGAATAAAGACAGCGTGAGCTGCAGGCAAAGCCAACACAAGCCAGTCTTTATGTATCCCTTTAGAGTCCCAAACCCCTTTAACCTCTTCGCTGCTGAAGGGGTGTTAAAGACGCAGGTCCCCCTAAAAATTATATATGTTCAAAGTGAGCTCGATGTGATGAACTTACAAGCCGATTACTAACCTTATTTTTATTTTATTTTTTGTATTACTATTCTAATTTTAAATAGGCCCAAAGCCTATTCACAAAGCCATGTTCACATGGCAACTTGTGCTGTTTTTCCCCATAGACCACAAATATGGTAAAGGCTTTAAAAAAATAAACACCTTAGTAATAGGTGTCTGGTCCCCTTACAGCATTAAATGGTCTATCATCCATCTCTTCCCCATACCACCTAAATAAATAAAAAGTGATAGGAAAGGTACAAACATAAATTGATATTATCAAAACCAACAAAGCAGGAGCTGTGTGTTCCTGGTGTGTAGTGGGTGCCCAACCTATTGTTTCATTTCTTTCAGTCCCTCTAATACCACAAGTTTTGATTGTGTTATCTGTGTGTACAGCAAACACACTGGAGAGGAAAACCCACTTCAAAACCATAAAGACTCTCTCTTCTGTCCTACTCCCTCCCCACTGGACCTCTTTAAGAAAGACTAGGTAGGGGCTGTCGATTCTGTATGAAAAGCTGCTCTTGTTCGTTATTTCCATGGCTCTCTCTCTAGGGTTGAAAACATCAGGACTCGATGCTCCAATCTTTTTTCCATTGTACCCATTTCACTGTAGGCCTGTCAGGTGTCCATGTCTTAATCATATATAGTGAGTATCACTTAATAGGAGGGGAATCTCATTCTCCAACCTAATTGGTTCCATAGACGTTACCCAAGTGGCTCTAAAAAATGTCAATATTATTATTTTGAAACAATCTATCAAACATCACCCAATTGGGAAATTCAACATTAACCAAATAGAAAAAAACACCTATACATAATAATAATTTGACCAAATCAGTTTTGTTCCAGAATAAAAAGACAATCAAAATAAACAATCAATATGTTGGCACAGTCCACACAATAACCGGGACATTTATGTCTACACATGCATTCGTATTTTTAAGCAAATTCAGATTTGAATACAATATGCAATAGAGGCAACTTTTGTTTCCATGCAAAGAAATATATTTCTGTTAATTTGCAGAAGTAAACTGGATTTGATCCATCTTCTTTTGGCCAACAGCAGATGCCACCGACAGCAGTTTTCCAACATCTTTAAAATACTTTGTTTTCTAACAAACCAATATTAACAACTAGAATTATACGCCAGTAGTCCCCCTCTGGGGACTACTAATTAGTGTAATGGGTTAACAGTCTTAATGGGCAAATTGGGTGGGATTATTCTGGTAATGCCCCTCCCATGTGATGTAGGATGTCTTGTGACCAGTGATGTCACCATGGGGAGATAGAAAGGTATATATAGCTCCACCAAAAGTTTTAGAAGCAGGTTCATTGGAGTTTCAGTTAGAGCGCCTTACTGTGAGTCATGTATATATCGTTGTGTGTATAATTATGTGTATTAAGGATGTCCTGTCACCATGTATTGTTTTTAGTTAAGGAATGTGCCCTATTTAGTTAGCACCTATAGTAATGGACCAAGATTGTTCTCATGCAGGAAGAATAGTAAGCATGTGCTCAGCAGGGAGTTTAGCCCCACCAAAAGGTAAACTCCAGATCCAATATGTACAGACGAAGAATGTTGTTCACAGTATTGGGATAATGATACCAGAGTAGTGTGTGTCCCCCAACATGGGTCCACCAAAGATAGGGCATTATTAACCTTCTACGGAAGAGATTGCCAATCAAACCAATACTAAGGGAAACAAGCATTAGTACCTCCCCAGAGTAGGGGTGAGAGCTACCAGGGCAAGAAGCAGAGTAACCATAGTGTTTGCCACCAGTGAAGTCTGCCTTTTGTATAGTGAGCATTATAAACGTATGTGAATAAAGCTCTTGTTTGTACTATAAAAGTTCCTGGTGCCCATCATTATTCTATCTGTATATCCACACACAGCCTGCACCGACCCAGCACCATTAACAGGCATAGAAGATGTTTCTGGCATTACACAGGCTATCACCCAACCGTGATTTGGAAAAGCACTCTGGCTGCCCTAGCACAATGGACATTGGACTTAGTTTAAAAAATAAAACACCAAGTCATAATGAGTTACCCTGTGGGATTTATAAACATCTTTAACACTGTCCTGATTTTGGGTGGGCAGATTTCAAATTGAATCACTTTATTGGGATATTTTATGATTTGATCCTTTATTCCATGTTATTTCTGATATTTTCACTCTACAGTATGTCTGTCACATTGGTTATTATATACATATAAATATATATATATATACACACAGTGTTCGACAAACCTATACATCTGCACGCCCCGGGCGAGTGTATTTAACATCGTGGCGAGCTCCAATTGGCCCAAGCAGCACATGTGTGGTACTAGGTGGCGAGTAGATTTTTTTGTTCGGTGAGTAGATTTTTTTGTGATTTGTCGACTACTGTGTATATATATATACACATGACTATATATATATGACTCTGGCCATAAGATGAACGATCTGAGGGTTGCCATACTCAAAGGTAATCTTAAAACACAGAGAGAGACGGTTGCATGAATACAAATTTATGCAACTGTTCGAAACACTTAAAGGTGGCCTAAACAGAGATCGAAATTGTATGAGTCATTACTGACACAAGTGAACTCTCTTCCCATGAGCACTAACGACCATGTCTGTACATACTGTGCTATATGTATGCACACACAGCTGTCTCTTACACATACCAATACTCCTTGTTTTTCAATCCCTATACACCAATAGGGACCACATAGTATCCACACACACTTTTAGTTATGCCACTATCTCCCACATTTCCACACCTACCCACAACATTTTTATTAACTCCCACTCCACACACCCCTTTTGTAAAGCACTGTATACACTGTGGGCTCTCCATTCATTTATATTCACACAGATACACACACACTCTCTCACATCACTTACTTTCACGAACCATTTAACACCTCTAGCCATAAATCTCATCCACATGGGGGGGGGGGGGGGGGAGAGGGTATTGGGAAGGACAAGCACAGATAACATTCCAAGAGACACTGTTTTTAAGTATTCCCTTTGCTTGCTTTATTCATTGTAACATCGCCAGAAGAAGAGATCAGTGTATCTCGAAAGCTTGCACAAATAAAAGCATTTCGTTTACCACAAAACGGTATCATCTATTTATTTTTTGATTATATGTATATATACACACACACACACACACAGTCACTAAATTTATATTTATCTTTCTAGTTCATATTTATACTGTATATACTTAGATTAATAGTTCACATATTTGAGCTGTTATAGTTGAATTAGTAAGCGCTGATGATTTCACAAACAAAATAATGCATTTTCCTTTTGCAACGAATGTCACCATCTTACAGCCCTTATTACGCTTAGTTAATGGTTTGAAATGGATGCCGGACACTTGCATTAAAGGGGTAGTTTCACTTTAAGTTTATTTTTTTTATAGATGTTTTCCCAATATTGTACAGTAGGGTGTTTGTTTTCACCTTTCTAGTTGTTCTCTGGGTCACATATCAACTTGTATTGCAAAAATTATTTCTAACCCCCCCCCCCCCCCTAATTTAAAATTGCTGCCAAGGCCATCTCACAAAGTGACATTGGTAGATCTCAAAAAACGTATCTGAGAAGCGGGGATTTTTCCCTATAAGAGTCTTTGTAGTCTGCATTGAAACCAGCCTGGGCTGCCAGGTGGTGTGGAGAACATGGTTATAAACAGTAGGAGTTGCCATGTTAACACACTACCGCAGGTTGTGGTGTTTTTTTTTTTTTTTTTTTTTTTTAATAACAAAACATTTTTAAAACAGCAAGAAGACGAAAGGAAAAAAAGGTCGGTCGTCACCAAGGGGTAATGATTTCACATGAATATGGCTGCAAAAATAAACAAATACAGACATTTCCCTGTAAAAAAAAATCATCCAAGAGATGCATGCGGGCCAGTATTGTTGTCAAAAACTATATATCACAAAGAAGATGAAGATACACTCATAGTCATTTGCCAACACAGGGGGGTAATCTCACTTGGGACCAAAGTTAACTAATTCCAATGACATTTTCAAAGGGTCTCATTTTAGTGGTTGATTCCTTTTTTTTAATCCAAATCTGACACCTGTAAGTATTTTGTATTTCTTTTTTAAAGACTTGGCAGGCGTTTGATTTCCTCTGGTTTATACCTTTTATGTGATGTCCCTGTGTGATCCCTACAAGAGCGTGTACAGCCAGAGCCCTCTCCCCACCTCCCCTTATCTTTATTGGTTCTCAGATAAGGACAGGGTGGGGGGTGGGGGGATAAGGGTAAAGAAAACACATGATTTACAAACATGTTCCTATTCAGAGGCCCCTATGAAATTCAACTGTCTGACTATGTGGAATTGCATGTGCAGAAAATGCCATGTGTGAACATCAATGTACTAAAATATGTAACCATGCTCACCAAAGCAATGTGGGTTACCTGAGCGACTGTTCATTTTTAATAGGACAAAAAATTAACGAGAACTGACATTTCTAAATCAAAACTGACCACACTTTCTCAGCTGAAGTCCATGAAACACTGATACTTGAGATGAGGACAGACTCATATCCGGTGAGTGAGACTCCCTCCCAATGAGCGAGAACTAGCAGGCCTGTGGCTGAGATGTGGGTTTGCACGAAGGTGGAATATCTCCAACATTCATCAATTTCTTGCAATGCACCAAAAAGCTTATGCTGCTTTGTCTGCATACCACCACCCCCCTATCCATTCCAACCCTGCCAAGAATAACAAAGATTATCTGATAGCTTGGGAGTGATGAAGAAGGCCTCGTTTCCCTATGCTTCTGTATACCGAGACCATGGCCCCTGTTAAATTAAATACCTTCTAATCGCACCAGACCTGCTTTGCTTGCTGGCTACTTGCTTAATCCCCAGCTGTTGTTGAGAGATCGCTCATTGCATGGTGTGGAGACAGCAGTGCAATCCTGCAAATAGGCAGTAGAATAGCTAATGGGCTGTGCAACTCATTGATCCAGAGAACACTTCCTAATTAACTCTCAGTCACCTATTGGTGACAGTGACTCCACTTGCATCACACAGGCTAGATCGGCTGCGCATTTCCAGTGCTGGCCAAGGGGAAAATGCAATGTAACTCCCCATCCATGGGGGGCTGGTAGTGGGGGTGCTGTTTATACATTTTGACCTTATGATAATGTATATGTTACTCATTTGGTATGTACAGCACCTCCACCCCAAAAAATAGGTCATGCAAGCCATTCCTTATCACTCCTTGCTTCATGTGGATTCCCACTTGATTAACCCCTTATGTGCTGGAGATGAAGACCATTAACCCCCTCAGTGCTATATAATCGGGAGCTTAAGTGTGGCACAGAGGGAGGTATGGATGTTATTAGTTCTATTGTAAAAAGCATTGCAAAACCTTTTAAGAATGTTGCTATCAAAAGATACAATGGAAAAGTGCAGCAAGACAGGCGTGCTTGATCTTGCAAAGTTTGTATTGGAGTCATTGTGGAATGCCCATATTATGGAGAAAGTGGGCTATCTTGGAATATATGTCAAGGAAGTCCTATGGAGCCCACCTTTGGTGGACCTTGACAATGACCTAATTTCAGAGATTACTTTTGCTTTCACAACAAGGGCCCGAAACACAACCCTTTAGAGATCATAAATTCACCTCCACTGTATCCCATGAGGATGTAGCATGCGTTGGACTAAATTGGTTAATATAAAATCTGAGATTTTGATTTGCATTCCATGAAAAAAAAAACAAGATTATACATAAATACATTTGCAAAATCCATTTTACACGAAAATGCACGAGTCTTGATCCATTCAGTACCGGAGGGGTCTGCAATCAAAAGCCCCTGCATTTCATGGGGACCCGAAGTATTAGTTTAGTTTGCCTACGCCCAAGACCCACCCCCACTAGACCTCCTAGGTTAGGCAAGAGGCCACCTGCCTCTGCCCATGGCCGAGCTCAGACTAGGACCTGTAGGAAAGAACGTGGTGGGTGGGAAGGGGTTAAGCCAGCGAGTGCCGATCGATCGGCTGTAATTTCAGCACATCAGCAAGAAGAGTGCGGTCCGCAGGCAGAACAGAAAGTCACTGGCTCCAGCTTTAACCCGCTCCCCGAGGCGGCTGCACAAGCTCAGCTGCTTATCTATGTCACCAGATTGCTGTAGCGATCCCTTTGCAGTGCACGGGTATTCCCCCACAGCCCAGCGCAGCGCGATCAGGGAACTTGAAGCCCACATATAGACAAGACTCAGGGAGAAACCCTTTGTCCTTGAGAGACAAGTGTGCCACGATCTGCACGGTGTAAGTAATTATGCGTGTGTGTGCGTGTGTGTGTGTGTGTGTGTGTGTGTGTGTGTGTGTGTGTATATACACACACACACAACAATATACAACAATATACATTTACACTTGTGCACATTTACATGCATGGGCTTGTTTGATTTAGGGGAGTAGGGTAGATTACAAAAACATATCTTGATTGGATCGCTCCCCCCCCCCCACCCCCCCCCCGAGCAGTGTGACGGCAAATTGGGAGCCTTTCAGCATCCTTAACTTGATTAGTATATAGGAATGTCAGACTATAAGGAAGATACGGCAGCAGACAACCATGCAAGATGTTACCGACCCGGAATTATTAACCTCTTCAGTCCTGAAGGGGACAGCAGCCTGCACTAAAGAGATCTGTCCCTCCACCCCTCAACACTGAAAGGAAGGAGTCAGCCTCTCCCAGGCACAAAATGGGTTAACCATTCCATTTGCTGACGTGTGTATATATACAACCAACACTAATCTTTCAAGAATAGGACAGAACAGATCCACTGTCTGTACATCTCACTGATAACACTGAAACCCCAAGCAAGAGTTTACCCCAAATACGCCCACAGAAAACAAAGTATTACATATCAATACCTAGCAACAGTGTAATTGGTCTAACAATAATGCAATTCATAATAATGATATCAACACTGATCAATGATGTCCCCAGAGCCCTTCATAGAGCATATTAATGACAGTATATTTAAGCATCAAAGTTGTATGAATTGGCCCCTACATGGCACTATTGACTTTTCTGTTATTTTGTATTATTATTATTTGTGTTTTCTGGAGGGCTCAGACTGTGGATTTCATCTGGGAAATAATAATCGCCTTCCATGCTCTCTTTCTATGAGCTCCCCACCTTTCTGGTGTATGATTTCAGCTCCGCTCTGCACACGTAGTACCTGCAGCAGGAACCTTTCCTGCCCCAACCTTCACCGTGCTACCCACAATAATGCACAAGGATACACACGATCAGCCACTTCACTGGAGTCACTAAGCTCACCCAGGGGACAATAATCATGAAAACTGAATGGTCCAGAGATTATGACAAATATTACTTATGTTAAGAAATAGAAAACAGTGTGTGTGTGTGTGTGTGTGTGTGTGTGTGTGTGTGTGTGTGTGTGTGTGTGTGTGTGTGTGTGTGTGTGTGTGTGTGTGTGTGTGTGTGTGTGTGTGTGTGTGTGTGTGTGTGTGTGTGTGTGTGTGTGTGTGTGGTATTCAAATATAGAAAGATGTGTGTATGCTATATATTATGTGATTTTATTATATATAACTATATATATATTTTATTACACTAATATAGATAGAAAGAGGTTTTCTATATATCCCTAGAAGGGTCCTGGAGTAGGATCGAAACGTTGAGGTGTTAAATAAATTATTTTGTTCATCCTAAATTCCTATGAGTGTTGATTTCAACTTTATTTTGAGAGAGAGAGGTGTGTGTGTGTGTGTTAGTGAGTAAAGACACTGACTGGCACTGAGTTTGAAGCAGTGGAGCCTGGTTCAATCCCAGCTCCTTGTGACCTTGGGCAAGTCACCTTATCTCACTGTGCCTCAGGCCCCAAAAACATAGATTGTAAGCTCCACGGGGCAGGGACCTGTGCCTGCAAAAATGTCCCTGGATGGTGCTATGTAAAAGTAGCAGCGCTCTACAAGAACATATGTGTGTGTGTGTGTGTGTGTGTGTATATAGCGCATTAATTCCACTTTGCCTTATTCCACAATTCCCTTTGCTTTTCAATTTCCATTTCTTTCTCTCTCTCTGTTTTTTGTTGTTGTTTTTTTTTTTTTAATATTTTACAAGAAAATAGTTTACTGGCCTAAATGTATGATTTTAGATTTGCGTTCATATTGCAAGACCAGAAACACAAATCCAGTGTGCAGGAGAAGTGATCTATGAAAATACGTTTCTTGTACTATTTCCCCCAGTCTGTGGGGTCTCCTCCTCCCCGCTCTCCCCAGCTCCAGAGCTGCCAAACACAAGAGACCAACAACCGCCTACAGCCAACTCGCTATTATTCTTTATTTTCTCATTCCTTATCAACTCAGCAAAAACAGATAATGCAGAAAGAACAGGGATGATCATAACACATTACTATATCCCCCTCCCCCAACCCCTGCAGTGTCAGAGGGGCCGCTTTGCACTGCCCTGCAGGCACTGTAGGAGTTACACGACCCCTGTCTCCATGCTGACATCCTTCATTTTCCATGTCCTTTCCAATCCATAAGAAAAGCATTGGGATCACAAAGAACGCCACCCAGCTGGAGTAACTAGTTGGCTGCAAACGCGATCAGCGATACGAAGACTCAATCGCACACATGTCATTGAGAGCTACTAACCCGTCCGATCCCTACTTCTCTTCACTTTATAATGCATCATAGCAACTAAATAGACAGAGCAAAAACCCCAAGAGAAGTCACTGAAAAGGAGAAATCCGAGCCAACAAATATATACCTCATATGCAGAAAATACTAACGTGCAACCAACATTATACTGATTTCATATATCTCTGAAGGATATGGAGAAGAGTGGGGGGATATACTATTACTCTAGCAGCAATGGAACGGTTAAAGAAATAGAGAATTTGGACAGATCAAGTCAATAAATCCAAATGTAGAGAAAGATGACTATAAAGAATCGGGAGGAGGTGGGGCATTATAATTAATATCTGACCTTCTTCTCCTTTGGGTCCGGAAGTCCTCCAGGAGTCACTAGGTCCTCGTGTAAGTTTCCAAGTCTTCTAGTAACGTAGAAGAAGAAGCTGAAATGCGGAGTTTATGCTCGGATCCCTGTTCCTTGTTGTAGTTATTAATCCCCTGCTCGATTATGTGTTATTTTCCTTCGCTGGGCTCTGCCTCCCTTATCCTTCTGCACCCAACCCAACCCAGCCCAGCAGGGGCTTCCTCTTCTCCTGGAAGCTCAGGCTGCAGGTGGCCGGACAGGAGGGGGCAAGAGAGAGGGAGGGGGGGGGGGAGGGGGAGGGAGACTTTTCTCCCCTAGATATGTGACTTTGACAACGCCATGTTGTGTCTCAGTCTCCTCTCTGTATCTCTCTGTTTCCGCTGTCTCTCTCCCGCTCCGAGTTTCTTCTCTTGAAGGAGGATCTCCCCTCTCTAGGGTCAGCTCCTCCCGTGCTGAAGAGGCAGGACCAGACTCACTGCCTCCTCCCCCTGCCTGCTGTTGCTGCAACTACTACCACCACTAACCCCAGTAGACCCCAAGTCTGGCTGCTTCTGACCTCCCGGTACAGACTTGTTCCTGTTATTGTTTAATGAGCTGTTCTTCAAGGGGAAGAAAAGAAAAACGAAAAAGAAAAAAAACACCCTCGTGGCTCTTCTTGTGCTGTATCTACCACACTCCCCCACACTTCTCACAGCCCCTCTCTCTGTCCCACCTCACCCTCCTCCAGACTCGGTATAAAAGCAGCACAGTAGTGAGATTGAATGAGCAGATACGATTTGTAAGCACTGTAGCTTGGTTGATTATATGCAGCTGAGGGAAGACACTTGTCTCTTTTCATGGGTGCTGAGACTTGGGGTTTAAAGGTGCCCCCTCCGCCCCCTGGTTTGGACTATAGACTGTGGGGAATTGTCACTGCTGTCACTGCCCTGTACTGCTCTATCTGTGTCATCTCTCCTCCTCTTTATTCTTTCAGTATCTCTCTGTTGCTATTCCCTTCCTCTCTATTTGCTCCCCTCCCTCTCCCGTGACTGAGCCTCTCACGCTGCCTGCTGCCAGCCTCCACTTGCCCTATGATGAAAGTCCTTCTTCGCTCGAGTGAGAAGGAAAATCTCTCCCTCCCCGAGCCCAGACACCCCCTGGCTGCCCAGGAGGCCCGAGCAGAAGCGCAATTTCCATAAAGCTCCCATCGATTCCCTCGGCCAAGCTGTCACAGCGCAGCTTTCAATGCAATCAGAGTGCCCCATACCTCTGAGGCTACCTGCCTCTGGGACTGTTACCTGGTCCTCTCTCTGTATTTGTCATGGGGCACTGTCTATGTTATGGGGGGTTTCTATCTCTGTATACAGTATGTCAGTCAGGTGGGCAGGGACTGATGTGTTTCTATAGAGAGAGAGGGAGAGGGAGAGAGAGAGGGAGAGAGAGAGACTTTTAAATAGATAGTGCAACTGTGCAGAGAGAGAGAACCAGCTGAGAGAGGTCATAAATGCTTAATATCTATGTTGTCTGTGCCCGGGGCATGTGCCTTGCCCTTCAATTACAGCTCCATGCATAAATGTGCATTTACAATGAATGTGCCAGATCATTCAATGATCTACACCCAGGGCCGACAGATTTCCCGGGATCCAGGACTAGAGTTATGACTGGGGCCCCCATCCCCAAATACATACAAAAAACCCACCCCCAAATACATACCAAAAAAACCCACCTCCACACACATACAACCCCACCCATACATACAACCTCTCAAATACATACATCCCCCCAAAATACATACAACCCCCTAAATAATTTTTTTTTAAAACACCCCCGTCCCCTCCCCTCCCCCAAATAAATACAAAATACAGACTTACCTTCCTTGGGGATGGTATCCCGTCTCTGCTGCCCCAGCTCTCCCCCAGCTGCTGCTGGCTTCTTGCCAGGCTTCCCCTTCACCCACGCTCTGAGGGCCTCCTTCCCCCACTCAACTCTCCTGCGAAAGGCCTCTCTCACACAGGTACGTGCTGACATCAGAGAGAGGCCCTGTCGGCAGCCCCGTCTACACCAAAAGACATCAGATGCACCTGACCTCCCTGGTTTGCTCTCTTAATAAACACACCTTTGCTCCCACGTTTACTTGTGTTATGTCTGTAAGTCTCTCAATGCTTCACTTAGATTGCAAGCTCTTCTTCCATTTGCCCTATGTTGTCCTTACTTGGGGCTCTTATCCTCATGGTTTATACTTTGTTATTTTGTGAAGCACTGCGTAAACTGTTGGTGCTATATAAATAAAATGTATATATATCTTTAAATAGTGCCAGCCAGGTACATAGCGCTTTGCAATACACGTAACATAATATTATAACACATAATGAGAATAAGAGCTTCAGACATAAAACAATAGGAAAATGAGTCCCTGTCCCAGAGAGCTTACAATCTAAGTACAATCAATTATACATACATACAGTACAAAGAGATGTATCCATCTGGCAGAGATGTCGACTGACCAGGTGCCCCCCTCCCCTGTCCCAGCGCTAACCCCTGTAGACGTCCCTGTCTAAAACAATTATATCTTTCTTTACACATCTCACTTTTGATATGGTAATTTTGGAAAGATTTGATTGAGTTGAAGCCCACTCAGACTTCAAAAAAGGCCATAAATGATGAATATGAAAGTATTTGAACTCTGCCACTTGTCATTAAACTGTCTGTTCATATACCATTGACCACATACTTAGTGCTTTACGCTGTATCCACATTGCAGTAGTAGGACAAGTTTCAGAAACAACACACCACACTGACAACAGGCTTAGGTAAACATTGGGCAATTGAATCACTACCCCAAAGAACTTACAGTCTAAATAGTCTTAAGTGGTGGTTGAATAGCAGGAATGAATGTAAATGCATTCGGGATATGCCGCCATATAAACATAGCATAATGAAGTGCATTGGTTTAGAAGCTGGCTTAATTTTCCTTGTTCTCCGCGCTATTTAAATGTCTCTTGGAAGGAGTTAATTGCAATAGAAACTTGAACATGGAAGGGAAGCATATTCACTGATTCGTTTTTATTGATTCATAGGCAGGCGATAAAAAGCCCGAGACCCAGCATGCAACATGACATGTTAACCCATTCTCTGCCAGCATGCAACATGAACACTTTAATAATTCCTTTTCTGCCAGCATTCGACATGTACTATTTTAACCCCTTCTCTGCCCGCATGCAACATGAAATATGGTAACCCCTTCTCTACCAGCATGCAACGTGACATATGTAACCCCTTCTCGGCCAGCAGGCAATATGATATATTTAACTCCTTCTCTGCAAGCATGCAATATGAACGATTTAACCCCTTCTTTTTCTGCATGCAAAATGAAATATTTTAACCCCTTTGCTGCCAGAGGGTGCAATGCAAGTTTCTATCACAGAAGTTAGATTGTGTACTGGAAACAATACCTTTGTTCAATAAAATTTAGAGGGGTTGATGCACTTTAAGCCTCTCTACAAATGCATATATAGTATGCGATTTAATGTTCTTGTTTTTATTGTTCTTTGTATTCTTTTTTTTTAAACCAAAGACAAACCTATTATTTTTTCAAGTGTTTTATTATTTATTATTATAAATGCCTCTACTGTCACAATATTAAAAGATCATTACATTCATTCAAATGCTACATTGCAAAGCTATGAACTGTACATGTCACCTCCATTTCATAAGATATACTGCAGAAACATTTAAACGTGTTTCGATCATCCCATGACACTATCCTGAGATAGCAAAGCATTCTCCCCTCATCCCTTCTGCGCAAAGTGCTCTGTTTTCCTGGTCATACTTCTTATCGTCCCTGGCATTGCTGGAATGAATCTGACATCCTTGGGCTTGACACAAACCTAGATTTCCTCAATAATGTTTTTATCACTTTGGGAAGGAGCATTTAACAGGCTTGAAAGTGGTAAACAGGAGGTGGGGGAGGGTATTGTGTCAGAGAAAGGTGGGCCAGCGAATAGAGAAAGTGGAAGTGAAGGGATTTGGTATTTGGTTACTTCATTGTTCTATGCGACTGTTTTATTTAGGACTGTGTGTCCTAAAAAGTACAAGGTCACTAAATATATCACTAGCTTGGTCTGTGGTATCGCCACACATCACACCAACCACTGGCTCATTATTAGCCATAGATTCCTTTGTATACCAGTATTGCTGACATGAAGAAGAGAGAACTCTCAAAAGCTTGTCCTATGACATAAATTGTTAGTCCAAATAAAAAAGGTGTCACCTAATACTGAAGAACTCATTTATTCGGCACTATCGAATGGGACTAACACGGCTATTTCCGTTTATATATATATATACTAGCTGAGAGACCCGGCGTTGCCCGGGATGTAAATGCGTAATAGGTAGTATTATTTATAAATCGTGGAACAATAGGTGACTATTTGTTGTAAAGGTTGGATAATAATATTGAAAGAAAGATGGAATAAAATGTAATATGATGTTGTTTAAAAAGGGTTTATTGTAAACACACCACAGTACAATGTATATTTTGGTGACATAACAGATGTAAAAATGTGAGGCGTGTGTCCTGTTAGGGTGTGAGGCGGCGGGTGGCAAATGGGTTGTGAGTGCTGTCTGTGAGGCGTGTGTCCTGCTAGGGTGTGAGGCGGCAGGTGGCGCGTGGGTTGTGAGTGCTGTCTGTGAGTGGGGGTCCTGCTAGGGTGTGAGGCGGCAGGTGGCGCGTGGGTTGTGAGTGCTGTCTGTGAGTGGGGGTTCCTGCTAGGGTGTGAGGCGGTGGGTCAGTGATGTCGGTGAGTAGGGGCGGGAGGCAGCAGGTGTGTGTGGCGGTAGGTATGTGTCATGTGGCGGGTGTCTGTTGAGTGTGTGCAGCGGCTGTGAGGCGGTGGGTGAAAGGCAGAGGCGGCCGGAGTAAGGGCGGGTGAAAGACAGAGGCGGGAAGGCGGGGGTGGGGAGGCGGGAAGGAAGGCGAAGGGCGGCGGGAAGGGGAGGAGGAGGGGGGGGAAGGGGTGGGAGGGGGGAAGGGGTGGAAGTGTGGGAGGGGGGAAGGGGGTGGGAGGGGGAAGGAGGTGGGAGGGGGTAAGGGGGTGGGAGGGGGAAAGGGGGGTGGAGGGGAAAAGTGAGCAGAGGGGGGGCAAGGGGAGTGGAGGGGGGGGAGCAGAGGGGGGGGGAAAGGGGAGCGGAGGGGGAGAAATGGGAGCAGAGGGGGGGAAAAGGGAGCAGAGGGGGGGGGAAAGGGGAGCAGAGGGGGGGGAAGGGGAGCAGAGGGGGGGGGAAAGGGGAGCAGAGGGGGGGGGAAAGGGGAGCAGAGGGGGGGGAGAGGGGAGCGGAGGGGGGGAGAGGGGAGCGGAGTGGGGGGAAAGTTGAGTGGAGGGGGGGGGGAGCGGAGGGAGGGAGAAAGGGGAGCGGAGGGGGGGGAAAGGGGAGCGGAGGGGGGGGAAGGGGAGCGGAGGGGGGGAAAGGGGAGCAGAGGGGGGGAAGGGGAGCGGAGGGGGGGGGGGGAAGGGGAGCAGAGGGGGGGGAAAGGGGAGCGGAGGGGGGGGAAAGGGAGCGGAGGGGGGGTAAGGGGAGCGGGGGGGGTAAGGGGAGCGGAGGGGGGTAAGGGGAGCGGAGGGGGGGAAAGGGGAGCAGAGGGGGTGGAAGGGGAGCGGAGGGGGGGGAAGGGGAGCGGAGGGGGGAAAGGGGAGCGGGGGGGGAAAGGGGAGCGGGGGGGGAAGGGGAGCGGGGGGGAAAGGGGAGTGGGGGAAAGGGGAGCGGGGGGAAAGGGGAGAGGGAGGGTAGGGGAGCGGAGGGGGGGGGAAAGGGGAGAGGGAGGGTAGGGGAGTGGAGGGGGGGGGAAAGGGGAGTGGAGGGGGGGGAAATGAGAGCGGAGGGGGGGATATGAGAGCGGAGGGGGGGAAAGGGGAGCGGAAGGGGGGGGAAAGGGGAGCGGAGGGTGGGGGAAAGGGGAGCGGAGGGGGGGGAAAGGGGAGCGGAGGGGGGGGGAAAAGGGGAGTGGAGGGGGGGGGGAAAGGGGTGCGGAGGGAAAGGGGAGCGGAGGGGGGGGAAAAGGGAGCGGAGGGGGGGGAAAGGGGAGAGGAGGGGGGGGAAAGGGGAGCGGGGGGGAAATGGGAGCGGGGGGGGGGGGAGAGGGGAGCGGAGGGGTGGAAAGGGGAGCAGAGGGGGGGGAAAGGGGAGCGGAGGGGGGGAAAGGGCGCGGAGGGGGGGGGAAGGAGAGCAGAGGGGGGAGGAAAGGGGAGCGGAGGGGGGTAAGGGGAGCGGAGGGGGGGTAAGGGGAGCAGAGGGGGGGGGAAAGGGGAGCGGAGGGGGGAAAGGGGTGCGGAGGGGGGGGGGAAAGTGGAGGGGGGGAAAAGGGGAGCGGGGGGGGAAGGAGAGCAGGGGGGGAAAGGGGAGTTGGGGGGTGGAGATCAGGGGGCATATGTATTGTCATAATTTATGTATCCGCTTGCCCCCCCCCCGGGCGTCCGTCCCCCCGCTGGCCGCTCCCCCTTCTTGGTTCCCCGTGACTCGGGGCTCGCCCCCCCATGCTCCCCGTGACTCGGGGCTCGCCCCCCCGTTCCCCGTGACTCGGGGCTCGCTCCCCCCCCCCCGCTCCCCGTGACTCGCTCTCCCCCGGCCGCCGGGTGACCGCTGCCCGGGTGCCGGAGCGGCAGCAGGAAGTGCCCTGTGCGGGGCCTGTGTGTGGGCCTGTGTGTGGGCCTGTGTGTGGGCCTGTGTGCGTGGGGCCTGTGTGCGTGGGGCCTGTGTGCGTGGGGCCTGTTTGCGGGCCTATGTGTGTGGGCCTGTGTGTGGGCCTGTGTGCGTGGGGCCTGTGTGCGGGCCTGTGAGTGTGGGCCTGTGTGTGGGCCTGTGTGCGTGGGGCCTGTGTGCGGGCCTGTGTATGTGGGCCTGTGTGCGTGGGGTCTGTGTGCGTGGGGCCTGTGTGCGTGGGGCCTGTTTGCGGGCCTGTGTGTGTGGGCCTGTGTGCGTGGGGCCTGTGTGCGTGGGGCCTGTGTGCGGGCCTGTGAGTGTGGGCCTGTGTGTGGGCCTGTGTGCGTGGGGCCTGTGTGCGGGCCTGTGTGTGGGGCCTGTTTGGGGCCTGTGTGCGGGCCTGTGTGTGGGGACTGTGTGCGGGCCTGTGTGTGGGGCCTGTGTGTGCCTGAAATAGGTGAGTTAGTGGGGCCATTGTGTGTGTGTGTGTGTCGCTGCTTTGGGCCCATCACTCCGCCTCAGGCCAATGAGAGGTGTGTGGGGGTTGGCGGGCCAAGGGAGCCATCTCATTGGCCTGAGGCGGAGTGATGGGCCAAAGCTCCAATGCGATTGCCGCTAGGGACAGAGGACAGACAGACAGGCATACAGTGCTTTCAGAAATATATAGTATATATATATATATATATATATATATATATATATATATATATATATATATGTAACCATTTTCCCCCCACCCAATCTCAGATAGGGTCTCCTAGGGAGTCTAAGGCTCAGGCTACATGTCTCTGTGTGGTGCATACCTGCTGGCAACAGGGGGCCCTGAGTCTCCCGCTATGACATGGAAGAGAACAGGATAGGCTTCTGGGTTGTGCCTCCGTTTCCTCTACTGGTGCAGCGCCTCCATCTCCTGCAGCCCCCAGCAGTATGGGGTGAAGTACCTACAAGAGAATTCTCCTTCTCCCTCCTCCCGATACACTTCACTCTCAGGCAGGAGTTTGTATAAAAGTGCAAGCTCTTTATTCTCTCTTTTTTCCTAGGCAGACAGTTGCACAGCAGGCTGTCCTCCTTTAGGATGTCCCGGACACCACTCCAGGCCTAGAGCATCCAGAGTGGGTCTAGCTCTTCCCCTACCGCCTAAGCAGGGTAGGAGGTATGGGGTGCGCACTCTCCCTCCCCGGAGGGAGGCCTCAAGCTAGCCAGTCCTGGCAGCTCGGACTGTGCAACCCTTGTACTTTCCACTCCAAGGACAGACTCTCAAAAGACCAACTATATAGAAAGTGGCAATACCCTAAGTAGCTTCAACAGACACGCCCTTGTGTCTCTTGATTGGACACAGAGTTTGGGGACCTGCCTTCACTGCCTCAGTGTACTGCCTAAAGTGGGGAAAACCCATGATAACTCCTGGCAAACCTGCCCTTACGCAGGGATTACTACAAGGACGAGGATAGAAAAATAGCCCAAACCTACCAGGGCTAAATTCTCCCTCAGGTGGAATCCAATGGTCCCCACTTGGACCGAATTTGCTGGGCCATCCTGCAGGTGGGCAACCTGTATAAATACAAAAGATAATGCAATGTTAGTACATTATATTACAGGCTGTAAACACCTAGGATGGTGAATAACAAAAGGGAAACTCCCAACATGGAGAAACCACAACTAGTAATAATGGCAGGTTTCCTTAATTCCCGTCCATTATGGTCTATAACCGTCACATAGTATGGTTGAAAAGGCCTGTACACAATCGTATGCATAAAGATATTGCACCCTGTACTCCATACTTTCATAAGAGAACAAATTTTCTCTTCCATTAGGTATGCAGCACTACTGCTCTTTAATCGCACGTAGTCAACGACTGCATCCCTTAGCCAGGTGTCTTTCTGATCTTCTATTTCCTGCATGATGGGCTCTGGTACATGAGGGAACTCATATCCATGTGATCAGGGCTGCCAACAGGGGGGGACAAAAGGCACTGGCGTCCCAGGCCCCATGAGTCACCGTGGCATCACGCGCTGGCGTGAGACAGAGTCCCGGCGCGGGCGGGAACAGCATCGTGGCAAGCAGCAACTGCTGTGACTAGCTGCCGGGGCCCCCCGCAGCACCGCCACCCCCCGCAGCCACCAGCCACCCCCCGGCCATCCCACCACCACCCCCCTGATGCAGGACCGGGCCCTCCTGCCAGCCTCTGCAGGAACGGGCCCTCCCGCCAGCCCCTGCAGTAACGCCACAACCCTCCCCCCACCCTCAGCACCGCCACCCTTCGCAGGATTGGGGCCCGCCGCCATCGCCGCCACCCCCCACAGTTGTCGCCCCCAGCCTCGGCCCCCCCCCAGCCTCGGCCCCCCCAGCCCTATATATATATATGTGTGTGTGTGTACACATATATCTATATATATATATATATATATATATATATATATATATATATATATATAAATATATTTTCTCTCTCTCTCTCTCTCTCTCTATATATATATATACACACACATATACACACACACACACACACACACACACACACACACACACACACACACACACACACACACACACACACACACACACACACACACACACACACACACACACACACACACACACACACACACACACACACACACACACACACACACATACACATATACACACACACATTCCCAGTAAGATATATATATATATATATATATATATATATATATATATAGTTATATAGTTATATAGTTATATATGTATATATATATATATATATATATAAATATATATATATATATATATATATATGTGTGTGTGTGTATATATATATATATATATATATATATATATATATAAAAAGAAAAAAGAGGAAAAGCGCCCGATCCATGTGTAAAATCCAATGAAAAAGTTTAATATCACGAACAAAGACAAATGCGCACTCACACTTTGCCAATGAATTAAAAGCGTTGTATGGGGCACGCCCATGCACCAGCATGTACCAGACTGCAGTCAGTTTTTTCCGTCTCGCTGTGTATACAATGGGGGCTTCACTGCTGCTGGTGTCACTGTCTCAGTGTCTCTCCGGCAACCCGAATGACCAGCCTGTAGTTCCCATTCAGCACGGATAGTCTCGAGAGTATCTTGGGACACTTCCTCTCTGCTGTCTGGCTCCTGGCGTCTGAACTGCTACACCACAGTAATGCAATAACCACGTGACCCTACGCGTTTCTTCCGGCTCAGCGGATTTCAAATCTGTGTCTCTCTCTCTGTGTCTCTCTCTCTGTGTGTGTCTCTCTCTGTGTGTGTATCTCTCTGTATCTGTGTCTCCCTCTCTCTGTTTGTGTGTGCCACTCTCTGTGTGTGTGTCTCTGTCTCTCTGTCTCTCTGTCTCTCTCTCTCTCTCTGTCTCTCTCTCACCCACCCTCTCTCTCTCTCTCTCTCTCTCTCTCTCTGCCTCTCTCTCTCTCTCTCTCTCTCTCTCTCTCTCACACACACACACACTCTGGATCTCTTATTTACCCTATATATCTTAACTGCCCTATACCTACACCGAAATAACCTATTATGCTTTCTTCCAGATCTAACTCTCGAGCTTCACACAGAAGACATCGGAATCCCCCCTAAACCAGAACACAGGTAAGGAACACCTCCCCTCCAATGTATAACATTGGGGCGGGGCTAGGTTGCGAGTAGATTTTTGGGTGATTTGTCGATCACTGTATATATATATATATATATATATATATATATATAAACCATACGATACCGGTTGCAACACGACATCAAGGGACAGCACGCAGGTAAGTAAATGATCAATTTTCTATATTTGATATATATATATTTATGTGTGTTGGGTTATATGTATTGTATATGTATTGTTTTTTTATGTGTATTGGGTAGGTGGGTTTTTTGTATGCATTTGGGGGGGTGGAAGTTGTATATACTTGGGGGGTGGGGATTTTTTTTAAATGTATTTGGGGGTGGGAAGTTTTGTGCATTGGGGTTGTTAATTTTTTTGGTATCTATCTTGTGGGGGGGATTGTGTGTGGGGGGACGGAGTGAGCGTGGGGTAATTGACGGAGGGAGAGGAGAGAGGGGGTGAGTGAGGAAAAGAGGGAGTAAGAGTGAGAAGCAGGGGAGAGAAATACATGCGAGGCGGGATAGTGAGATGGGGTGAGGCGGAAGGGAGAGAAATACATGGGAAGGGGGGAAAGAGAGGGGGCTCGTGAGGTGTGAAATGGGGGGGCGGGCAGCGGGCAATACCGCCGACACAGGGGGGTCTTGCTTAAAATGTTTGTCCCGGGCCCCACGATTTCTGTTGGCGGCCCTGCATGTGATTGCCTGTATCTGGCTACAAAAGCTCTATCAGCTCTGCTTAGCTTTGTTAGTTTCTTGTTCCCAGCCTTTCCTGGCAGTACCCAGTATTTAGGCTCCTCAGGGACAATCTCATCATATAGGATAGATGAGCCTTTTGGGTATAACATGTTTTATGTTGATTTCTACCCATCTCTTATAGAGCTTTTAAGCAACCTCCTCCTTAGAGTACTTGCCTACATCCCACCACTGATCTACCACCTCGTTCTTTATCAGTTCAAACCTAGTACGGTCCATCCCTTTGTTATGTCCCTCAAATAAGGGTGCCCACCATTTGTCTCGGTGCTCATATGAGGATGACACACTCATACCCTTTTCTGACTCATCTCTTGAGGACACAACAGATGTCTCTCTGTCTGTGGAGTGTGAACCTTTACCTCTAGTTACATCTATATACCTTGTGGTATTCCTTCTGGGTGCCTTAGAACTTACAGGACTTGGACCCTCGAGGTGCAGGGTTAAATACAGTGGGGTTAGGTACAGGTATGCGACTTGACCATGGTATATCCCCATCAGAACCCTCATCACTTGAAACCCAATCCCTTCAGCCGGATATTCTTGGTGTACAGCCATACCTTTTGCCCTGGATTGTAATTAGGTGCTTCACGGTGACGCTGGTCGGCCTGCTTCTTCTGCATGGAGATTGCCTTTCTGAGATTTTCCTGAATCTTTCTCCATGACTCATGAAGATGCAGAATCCTATTGTCCACAGCTGGTACCCCGGATTCAGGTCCTGCAGTAGGAAGAGCTGAGGGGTGGAAGCCAAAGTTAGAAAAGAATGGTGATTCCTGAGTCGACTAATTACGCAGATTGTTATGGGAGAATTCGGCCCACGGCAAGAGATCTACCCAGTTGTCCTGGGTATCGGAAATGAAGCAGCGGATGAACTGTTCCAGTGATTGATTCGTCTACTCTGTATGACCATTAGTCTGAGGTTGATAGCCAGGAGAAAAGTGAAGGGAGAACCCTAGTTGTTTGCAGAAGGCCCGCCAGAACTTTGAGATAAATTGTGAGCCTCGATCTGACATAATGACTTGGGGGACCCCATGAATGTGGAACATATCCCTGATAAAGATTTCGGATAATTTGAGGGCATTGGGTAGACCCTTAAGAGGAATGAAATGGGCCTGCTTAGAGAATCGGTCGACCACAACCAGGATGGTGTTCCTACCTTTTGATATAGGTAGTTCTACGATGAAGTCCATGAAATGATGAGTCCACGGACGATCCGGGATCGGAAGGGGTTGTAGCAAACCTGGAGGTCTGTTACAGGGAGTTTTGTTCTGGACACAAGTGGTACATGCGGGGACAAATTCCTTTATGTCTTTGCGCATCCCTGGCCACCAAAAGGTTCTTTCCAGAAAATCAATATTTCACCTTGTACCTGGATGACCAGAGCTTTTCAATGAATGACCCCATTCCAAAACCTTTTGACGATAGGCTGGTGTGGTGAAGAGACGTCCCTCTTGAACTTCGAGACCCTCCGGAATATCAGACTGACCTCTCATGATGTCCTCCATAGCATCAAATGTGTTGGCAGGGATGATATATGATGGGAAAGGATGGTTTCCTGTCAGTCCTCAGCACTGTCTTCTACAAGAAATTAGCGGGAGATGACATCTGCCTTCACATTTTTAGGCCCAGGTAGATAGGAACTAATAAAATTGAAGCGAAAGAAGAAGCTGGACCATCGAGCTTGTCGCGACCCCAAGAGGCGAGCACCTTCAATGTAGAGCATATTCTTATGGTCTGTCAGAATAGTTACAGGGTTTTCAGTGCCCTCGGGCAAATGCCTCCATTCCTCTAAGGCCATCTTGATGGCCAACAATTTTCGATTGCCCATGTCGTAATTCTGTTCGACAGGGTAGAATTTTGGGGAATAGAATGCACAGGGGTGTAGCTTGGCTTGTGGGGTTTTCCTTTGGGACAAGAATGACCTGGCCTCAACATCTGAAGTGTCCACCTCGAGCGTGAATGGTAGTCCTGGATCAGGATGCACCAGCACAGCAGCCAACACAGGGGCTGTTTTTAGCCTCTCTAATGCTTGAAGGGCTGCAGGAGACCAAAGTGCCGGGTCAGCTTCTTTCTGTGTCAACGCTGTAATGGGTGCTACTATGGATGAAAAGTTTTGTATGAACCTTCGGTAGTAGTTTGCGAAGCCTAAGAACCATTGTACGGCCTTCAGGGTTGTAGGGCGAGGCCAATCCAAAACTGCTTCACTTTGGCTGGATGCATGGCAAGGCCAGTATCGGAGATCATGTAGCCTAGAAATGATGTCGTAGTCTGATGAAAGTGACACTTCTCCAATTTCGCGAATAAGTGATTCTCCCGTAGTCGTTGGAGTACCTGTTTGACATAACCCGAGTATTCACGTGTGGTCTTGGAGAAGATTAGAATGTCATCTAGATAGACAATGATGTATTGGTCCAGGAGATCCCTGAAAACCTCGTTGACAAAGTCCTGGAATACCGCGGGAGCATTACAAAGGCTGAAAGGCATGACAAGGTATTCATAATGTCCATCCTGGGTGTTAAACGCTGTTTTCAACTCATCCCCCTGTCAGATTCTTACAAGATTGTAAGCTCCTTGTAAGTCCAGTTTGGTAAAGATAGTGGAACCCTGTAGTCTATCAAAGAGTTTGGTGATAAGAGATAAGGGGTAGCGGTTCTTGATTGTGATTTTATTAAGTCCCCGATAATCAATACATGGTCTGAGGGATCCATCCTTTAACTTTACAAAGAAGAACCCCACACCTGCAGGAAACAAATACTTCCGGATGAAGCCCCTTTGCAGGTTCTCTTGGATGTATTCCTTCATGGCCTTTGTCTCTGGAGGTGACAGTGGATAAGAACATCCTCGAGGAGGCACTGAGCCAGGTAGAAGGTCGATGGGGCAGTCGATTGATCGGTGGGGTGGAAGCTCTTCGGATTGAGACTTGCTGAATATGTCCAGGAATGCAGAGTAGATTTGAGGCAAATGAGAAGTTACCTGCTCTTGTACTGAAACTTTACATAGGCCTTTGGACGGTACAATGCAGTTCTGTAGGCAGTATGAACTCCATTGAAAAGGTTGTTCTTCTGTCCAGTCGATCCGAGGGTTATGTAGTTGAAGCCATGGGAGGTCCAGGTTGATGTCGATCATCTGTCTGTAACTGGAAAGGGATAGTTTGAAGACAAATAAAGGCGGTGTAACAGGGACTTACCCCTGTTAAGAAATGGGCCTCAAATCCAGCAGTGTGCTGGTTAATTGCAAACCTGCAATCGACCAACCCCACCGGCCTAATCAGAATTCTGTCAGAAAAAGCCTGTTCTGAGACACAGGAGGAGGATTCCTGGGTCTCAATATGGGGGATAAACCAAGGAAGGACAGATGTCTTGAGCTGCAAAGAGACTGCAGGCTGACAGCAAGACAAAGGGGAGCAGACCTCTCTATACCTGGACAGACATTGCCTTAGCACACAAGGGTGCTGACCCAGGAGAGCAGAGAAGCCTTCCCCTACAGCTACAGGAAACAGATAAGACTTTCTTATGGGACTGTTGTATATCTGAATAAATGTGTATATATATTTGGGGCTGTAATTAGCTTAGCAAACTACCCAGTTAGTGAGGGATGTAGTCCATGTGTAGATAGTCTCCAAAGTGGAATAAAAACAACAAAAAACCTCGGCGCTAACCTTAACAGAAAAAAAAACAAAGAAAAAGGTTAAATATTACCAGCGAATGGTGATGAATACCCCTAGGCAATCAATTAAGGAAAACCTAGATTGATGAACGCTTCTGCTACAACCCCAATAGGGGTTATCCAAAACCCTGGACAAGGGAGATAAACGGTACAGATACCTCCTGTTACATTTGTACTTATACTGGGCCGTGTAAGTATTATGGATATATATTTATTTATTTCTTCCCCCCCTTCCTCCCTGGTTTATCTAACCTTATGAGGTTTGATATATTTCAAGACTGCACTTTCTCCTTTTAACCCTTGCTCCCCCCTGTTTTCTTGTTCTTGTTTATTCTCCAAAGTGGAGTAGGTTTTCATTTTGCTGTGTTAAAGGGATAGACGCAATAAAGCCTAATTTTAGTTTCACTTTAAACGGTCTCCATTGCATACCTCTAAACACGTCTCTTACATATGGTGTAAGTTGGGATGGGAGATGGCCCTTGAAGTTTAAATGGGCCCAGGAGACGCCTGTGAAAATTTGGGGAAGAAAATGTGTTCCTGGTGTAAAGAGCCCGGCCACACTGAGCAGTGTCCCTTCAGGCCTTATTCAGATGGTGAGGATGGCCCCTACGTGGCCTCAGAAAAAGGGCAGCAGCCAGAGGACTATTTTTTTAAACGAGCCAAGGAACTTCAGCAGCAAGCAGTGCGCTGTGGTCCCAAGGAAGGTACAGAAGATTTACTTAGCAAGTGCACATCCAGTATCACTGATGAGAAAGAATGTGTGCACAGTACTGCTGATGTTGTAAACCGTACCAAAGTAAAGAAGAATAAAAAGTTTACAGAGACGCCTGTGAGAGCTACGAACTCTACAAGCAAAGTCTGCCCACCTGTAGGACTAACACAATTTGGGGTTCTAGTGAAAACAGTGACAACAGCTGCAATAGCGACTCCTGATGTCAGGAAGAAAAATACACCTGTGAGCCCCAAATTGGAGGACATGATGTGGCGTTTCTGTAATGAACCCTATCCCACGGAAGAGTGGCCCTTCCGGTCTGATAAGGAGGAAGACATCTCTTACGGGGAACCCGAACTGAGTCACACCCATAAAACACCCCAAGAATGGTGGGGGTGCCTGAACTCGGTACGTACTGAAAAAAATCCGCTCTCTATGATGACAAATGTGATCGGCAGGATCAAGAACGGGAGCAGCAGATCTCTGAATATATACGCCACCTAACTGAACTGCAAGGAAAACATGGCGAATACAGTGAAGCTGCTAAGTTTCAAATCAAGATGGGGACCCCAATATTCCTGATGGGACGGAATTGTCCAAAACCAAAAGGCGGAAAAAGAAAAGCAGTTCTTCACTTGCCGTGGAAGGAACAGACATGTCCGCAGATCCTGCAGAGAAAAAGAGGGTCAGAGATGCCCTGCAGCCTAAAGAAAATGGAGGATTCATCACGCGGGTGACAGAATATCCAGAGAGCCCAAGGCAGAAGTTATGTAACCCAAAGAAGTGTCTGTCCGGTGCTAACAGTGAAGAACCCTCAACCAACCATACCAGGGAAGCGGAGCCAGAACCAGTGAGTGACAGTCCCTTGACCAGCCCTGAAGATGCACTGCAAGCTGCCAGGCATAACTGTGATCTGCTCCGTGAAGAATTGGAAATGGAGAGAGAAAATAATGCTGAGCTACAGAAGTGTCACGCCTGTATGCCCGCAGACCAAGCTAGACCCCAGTACTGAGGTGGGAACGGTTTGATACCACACCCACAGCAGTGGGAGCAAGCCCGGAGTGTGGTATAGCGTTGCTGGGCCTGTTGGAAGAGTTGTTAGAGTATACTTGCAACGCTTGGGGAGTGTCCGTAAGAATAGTCATGTCCGTTAGCCAATGTCCAGGGATCCAGAGGGTAGAGTCGTCAGAGGGCAAGCCAGGTCCTAGGAAGCCAGAGGTCAGCGAAGTCGAACGTGTAGCAGAGTTCAAGGGATACCAGAGAGCAGAGTAGTCCAGGGTCAGCAGGGGTCAAAGCCAGGGAAATCCAAAGTATCACAAGAGCAGGTAATAACAGGAGCACAGAGGGAGCACAGAATAGGACAGGTACACACAGGGAAACAGGAACTATGCAGAGCAAGGAAGAGGTGGACAGACAGGGATTATAAAGGAAGGTGCACAAATGACAGAGAGGGGAGGAGTAGAGAGAGAAGTGGGTCTATTTTGATCTGGTTTGAAACTGATTGGCCGGCGAAGCCGGCCAATTCAGTTAAACAGCAATTCTACTTGTTGCCAAGTAGAACAAAAGATAAACCAGTCAAACAAAAATTAAATGAACCCAACAAGTGCACTGATGAAGTGCACTAAAAACAGAAGGGTTAAATCTAAAGAACCCTTGATGGGGGATACCGAGCAAAGCACCCCGCCTAACGCCGACTGGGAGGCAAACTCTGAAACCGTCCCAGTAGACTCGGCGTACGAGTACTCTGCCCGAATACGGGAGCGCACCAGCGCCCGAAACATGGCCATGATGTTTGTTGGGACCACCCCCTCCAAACACTGCTTCCTGGTTTTACAAATGGCTACCTTAGCCAATGCCAGGAGCAGGCTGACCAGGAGATCCCTAGGCTTATTGTTCCGGGTCACTGGGCACCCAAAAATAAAAATATGAGAGGAGAAGTATAGCCAGAACCGCAGGAGAAGGCTCCTCAAGAAGGAAAAGAGGGGCTGCAGTCTGGCGCAACTCAAATAAATGTGATACATGGGCTCCCGCTCGCCACAGAAGGGACAGGCGGCGGGGGAGTCCGTGAAGTGTGCCAAGTATTCTCCTGTGCTCAGTGCACCGTGGAGGACCCTCCAACTCAAATCACCGGCGGGACGGGGAACCAAGGATGAATAGAGTTCCCTCCACCGGGGTCTCTCGCCCTCATTCGCAGGGAATACCCGCCTCCAGATAGTATCTGGGCGGGTGACAAGGGTGAGGTAATGCACTATATGGAGCACTAGAGAATACAGGTCTTTCCTCGGCATGCCGCGGAAACATGCCGGGGACATATCCCCCAACCTGCTGAGGTTGGGGGAAAGAGGAGCCCGAGGGGGTTGTCGTGGTTTGGGCTCCACGCAAAGATCCGGAGAACTAGGGTTGAAAGGTTGACAAGGCTTGAAAGGTTGCAATACCCCTTCAATGAAGGTGCATGAGTCGGGGTGGATGGCATCTTTAATCTCCCGGATCAAATGATGAGGGAGGCGGGCAGTACGCAGACCCATACGGGGTGCGAGCACCTCTGCCCTAACCCAGTCTCGCCGCTCAAAGTCCAGGTGATCCCCGACTCTGGTCACCTGCGCCAGGATTAGCCGGCGGCAAATAGAGGGTGAATCCAACATCCGAGCCCCCACTGCCGGATTAAACAGCAGGGGCTCGGCGAGGAAATCAACCCCCACCGCCTGTTCCTTCCTGGTCACGGAGACCAGTTTCCAGGCCTTAAGTAAGTCCCGGTAGTATGCCGGCAGCACCGAGAGGTCTCTACCTAAACCCTCGTGCCTGATGATAAACAGTTGCCGGTCATACCTCATATTGCGCAGCTGTCGAAAGAAACTGGTGGCCAGCTGGCACCACTGCGGAGACGGATCAGCGAATAGATATCTCTGCAGGTATTGGAGGCGGAAAGTGTGTAACTGGGAGCGGACACACACCACTCCCTGTCCACCCTCCTCCAAGGGCAGACACGCAACTCCCGCAGAGACCCAATGCTTCCCCATGCAGAGAAAATCCATCAACTTCCTCTGGATCTTGTTGATAAATTCGGGGGTTGGACCCATGGCTATCAGCCGGTGCCATATCTGTCTGGCCACCAGCTGGTTAATCACCAGGGTTCTTCCCCTGAGGGAAAGCATTCTCAAGATCACTGAAGTTTTCCGGGGCCGGGTTCTCTGCAGCAGACATGTAGACTCCCAGATACTTGAGAGTATCGCTCTCCCACGAGATATTCCGAAACACAGGGGGCAAGGAGTCCACCTGTAAGGGACCCACCAGAATGCCGGAGCACTTGGACCAGTTGATCCGAGCAGAAGAGGCCACGGTGTAGACCTCTTGGCACGCTTGTGCCCACTCTAGATCATCTAGGTCCTGGGCCACGAGGAGCACGTCATCGGCATAAGCCGACAGGACTACCCGCATGTCAGGCTCCCGCAGCACCAGCCCGGTGAGCCTCCTCCTCAGTAGGCAGAGGAAGGGCTCAATGGCCAGCGCGTACAGTTGCCCAGACATGGGGCACCCTTGACGTACTCCCTGACCAAACACAAAAGGTGCCATCAGGGACCAGTTGATCTTCACCAGACACTCTGCAGAGGCATACAGCATCTGGAGAAAGCCCACAAATTGTGGGACGAAGCCAAACACCTGCAGGGTCTGCATAAGGTAACGGTGATCCACTCTGTCAAACGCCTTCTCTTGATCTAGGGACAGGAAGGCGAGTGATAGACCAGACCTCTGTGCGTAGTGCATCAGGTCCCGGACCACAAAAATGTTGTCATGAATACTCCTGCCCGGTACAGTATAGGACTGGTCGGGGTGAATCACGTCTGCCAGCACGGACTTGAGCCTCAGCGAAAGCGCTTTGGCTACGATCTTATAGTCCGTGCTGAGCAGTGAGACCGGTCACCAGTTAGAGATCTGGCGGAGATCTCCCTTCTTCGGCAGCAGAGACAGTATTGCCCGCCGACATGAAAGGGGCATCTCACCGGTCTCCAGGGCTTCTGCTAGGACCTCAGTGAAATCAGGTCCCAGCATCTACCAGAAAAACCAGAAGAACTCCACAGTCAGCCCGTCTAGCCCTGGCGTTTTCCGCGGGACATGAGATTGAGGACTTCAGAGAGCTCGGCCAGAGTCAAAGGTAACTCAAGCCGCTCCCTTCCATCCTCACCGACCGTGGGAAGCCCCTCCCATAAGACCCTGCATTTATCTGGCTGGATGGACTCCGGAGAGAAAAGATTTACATAGAATCTCCGGGTTCTGTCCCGGATGCTCTCCGGGTCAGTCAGAGGGGTACCGTCCTCTGCCAACAAGCAGGTGATATGTCTATGGTTTCCCCTCTTTTTCTCCAGCGCGTAGAAGAGGCGCGACCCATGATCCATCGCCCGAAGGAAGTGGATGCGCGATCGCACATATGCCCCCCGAGCTCTCCGATCTTCCAAGTCCCGGAGAGCGCACTTCCTCTCCACGTACATACTCTGCAGGTATTGGTCTCCTGCCACAGACAGCCGCTTCTCGAGATCGAGCACCTCCTCCCTGAGGGCCTCGATCTCAGCATTGCGCTGCCCGCTGGCACCTTTGGTGTACTCCTGACACACGAGGCGCAGATGAACCTTGCCCACGTCCCACCACTGCTCTAACGTGGCAAAGTCTGACCTGCAACCTCTCCAGGCCATCCAAAAGTCTCGGACCGACGTCGCAAACCCCTTGTCCTCCAACAACGTATTGTTGAAGTGCCAATATGCGGCCGAGGGTGCTGCAGGTAGCAGTGTCACTGTCACGGACGCACAATTGTGGTCCGAAAATGGCGCCAGCCTAATGGCACTGGACTGGGCTCTTGACAGGCTGTGGCTGGAAATATACAACCTGTCGATCCGGGACCAGGACATCCGTTCACCCCTAAACACCCTAAAATGGGTGAACTCAGTGGATGCCTCAGGATGTTGTTCTCGCCAGACGTCTACCAAGGAGTATAGGGTGATGACCGCCCGCAAGGCCGACGCAGAACACGGGTGTGGCTCCGGACCATTCCGGTCTTTCCGAGCCTCGAGTGTACAGTTAAAATCACCCCCGAGCACCACGTATTCATCCGCATCGACTGTCTCCAGGTATTTAGAAATTCTGACGAAGAACTGCCTTCTCAGGGGTCTGGTGGCAGGAGCATACACGTTCAGGAAATTAAAAGTGTAGTCCTCGTGCCGGACCCTAAGATGCAATAGGCGACCTGGAACAACAGCTTTGGCAAGCAGCAGCTCTGGTTGAAAGGACTCAGAGAACAGGGTCACCACCCCACTAGATGACGAAGTGAGGTGGCTGAAAAAGATCTTGCCTCACCACTCCAAATGCCAGCTGGCTTCAGCCTCTGGAGTGGTATGGGTTTCCTGCAGGAAGCTCACAGAATACTTTCCCTACTGTAAAAAGGAGAGTACCTGGAACCTGCGAAACCCGTCCTTACAGCCATTCACGTTAAGCGTACCGATGCTCAAAGCCATTGGTAGTCAAGAGTTTTGCTTTCCACAGGCGCTCAGGGTGCTACACCCCGAGAAGCCTTTATGTGGTCTCGCATCAATTTATGAAATTTCAGGACACGAAGATGGATAGGCCCAGAGATTTTGGCCTTGTGGTTAGCCCTGATGTATACTAAGAGAGAGTGGAGAATGACCGAGGCAAACTTACACCTTCCAAGGGCCAACTGCACCTTCGTTGTTCCGTGTTTGCAGAGGGTATCCTCCAGGAAGCCATCTAGCTCCTGGGCAGGGATAATGGGGGTCAAAGAGTCCACCGCCTCCGTGGTGCCAGACGACTCCTCACTGAGCCCCAACTCCCCGAGCTCCTCTTGACTGAAAAACTGAAGACCTCCGCCCTTCCCTGCGGGGGCCTTTCTCAGCCTTAGAGTGGGTCCCCTCCTCGGTGTTTCCACGAGGGGGTCCACTATATCCTCCACATCCAACCCCGGGGTGGGATGTTCAGGGGTAGCTGGTGGCGGTATGGCGGAGTTAGCGGTCTCCCTAGTGTCCTCGGGGGCCAACGAGGCACACAGTGCCCTCCTGGTCTCATCTACCGCCATGCGAACAAACGGGATGCAACGGGCGTTCGCATTAATCGCAGGAGGGCACTTTTTAGCAAGTACCTCATAGGGAGGGTCCAGCCCAGCAGTCGCCTCCAACAAAGTGCCCGATCAAAACTCCTCACCAGGAGAGCTCACATCTGGCATCTCCCAGATGCAAAAGGAAGTGCTCGCTAAAACACCCTCACCCACACCCGCCTCCCCCGCTCCACCCTCCAAACCCCCAACCACGGGGGTCAGCCCTAGCCCATCACCTTCTTCCGGTGACACAAACCGGGGCTCAGCCTCAGGTGTGCCACCTGAAGGTGGTACAGCTGGAGGGGGGTCCTGGCCGACCTCCGAGTCCCCGAAGACAACGGCGTCCGGCGCGGCAGATTCACCGAAACACAGGTCCCCGGGGGATGTTCTCCAACTGGGAGGGGTGTTGGACTTTTCCCCAACGTTTATATCTAGGGGCAAGGCCTTATGTTGTTGTTCACTTTGGCCTTCCACCCCAGAGACGTCGGGTACCTACTCCTGCATTCCCTCTAGATGTTCGAGGGTGGGGGGTTGTAAAATTATGAGATCCGACTCACACTGGCTAATCCTAACCAGTGGGCTGGATGGAGCCACCTTGTGCGGAACTGATGTTTCGTTCCGCTTCAGAGACATCCGAGGGTGAACGTAATACGGTTCACCCTCCTCGACCTCCTCAATCACCCTCTTGTTTTTTGTTTTAAAAGGCTTCTTCCTGGGGGTGATTCCCCAGAAGAGGGTGCCGCTACCTCCGTATAAGGAGCTTCCTCCCGCTCCCCCGCACCCTGTACGGTGCTTACATTGGGGGTAAGGTGTTCTTGGGGGGGGACAGCGACAACAGAGGGTGACTGTTGTGGGGTGACTTTTCTTCTCCCTCTTTGTTTGGGGGAGAGGTTCAGATGTCACTGTTTAAGTTGGGGCAGTGACATCTTCTGCGGTCCCAAGGGGGGCCTGGGCCCTCAAGGGCTTTTCCTTCTCCCTCTTTCTTTGGGGGAGAGGTGTAGACGTCACTATCCGAGATGGGGCAGCGACATCTCCTGCGGTCCCAGGGGGGGCCTGGGCCCCGAGGGCTCCACCGCGGTGGGCGCAGCGGCACAGGGTGTTTCCTCGCGGGGGAAGACAGCATTAACAGAGGGTGGCCGCTCCATGGCAACCCCCTCTCCTTCCCTCCGCTCTCGAGGGAGAGGTGCAGAAGTCACTGTTCCAGATGGGACAGCGACATCTCTTGTGGTCCCAGGGGGGACCTGGGCCCTCGAGGGCCCCGCTGTGGTAGGTACAGCGGTACCGGGTGTCTTGGCAGAGGGAGGGGCGGGTGCAGGAGTTGGGATAGGTCCTCTGTTCCCTTTGGGGCAACTCCTGCGAGTATGCCCCAGCTCCTTATACAAATAGCACCTTACCCCCTCCGTGCCATAGTGCACGGTGTATGTTATGCCCTCATAGGGCACCCCAAAAGAACCCTCCACAGATTCTGTGCTCCCCGGCAGCAGCACTTGTACCTGCCGCCTAAAAGAGAGCACGTGCCTCAGCGCTCTATCCCTGCAGCCCAGCGTTATGGGAGATTTAATATCTCCCAGGGCTTGCAGGCGTGGGCGCATGATGCTGTCTGGGATGAAGGGGGGCACATTGGACAGGATGATTTTTGTGCCTAACCCCTCCATGGGTTCTATGGGGATGTAGGCCCCCCTACACTGATGCCTTTCTGCACCAAGGTGTGGGTGGCAGCCAGCGTACGGAGGAAGAAAATTCCCCTCCCATACATCTTTCTGGCCGCCACCACAGCAGAGAGACCCACAATGTCTGCCACAGCCCTCACATAGATCTCCATGTTAAGGCCAGGAGGTGACATTGGGCACCTCACCCCAAGCTTCCTGCTCACACCGGGCATGACCCCAGCGTTGTTGTTGCTGGGGTCAACGCCTGCAGCTGCCACCTGCGCCCATGTTGGAACTGGGACTGCAGGGGTTAAACTGACAACAGGAGCCGGGGGAGGTGTGGCCAGGGCACTGGATGTACCAGGCCTCGGGCTGTGGTTATTGATCCTAGGGGCCCCAGTTTTTGGAGTCCGATGTCCAGGTGTGGCCCCCATTGCTGCACTAGTCCTATTCCCCCCAGGCATGATAAAATAAGCCTCTAAGTAAGGGGAAGAAATAGTGCTTAGGGAGAGAGATGCAGAGAGGAAAACTGTCCCTTTAAGAACCAATTAACTATTTCTGCACAGGGAGGGGAAGAAAAACAGCTTTTTAAAAACCTGCTGTAATCTTCTCTTTTCTCCCCTTATTATTAAACTCTCTCTCTTACAAAAAACCACACCACAATATTGAAGGTTTTAAATTAAGACACAGAGCTCCCAAAAATGCAAATGACAAAAGGAAATCAGGCTTAAAAATAAGGTGAACATTGAAGAAAATAAACAATCAAGGGTAGGTGAGATGAGAGGGGTTGAGATTGCAGTTTCCAGCCAGCCACAGTGTAGCTTTGCTGGGTTAAACCACTGCAGCCTCTGGGTGAAAAACAAAAACGTTTTTTAAACCTGAATATACACCCAAAACCCTCTGCAAAACTCACAGTATACTCCCAGTATACTCCCCCACAGATCCACAGCAAAATATACCAAATAAAGAAAGAATAAAGCTGATTCCTTACCAAATGCCTGGGAGCTCTTCACACACGCTTCTGAGTGAGAAGCAAGAGATAGGTCAGGGAGAGAAGAGGAGGAGACAGAAGGGGCAGTCATGGGAATGGCCTGAACAGCTTGGGAGGTGGAGACAGGGGAAAGCTGATAAGAAGCATCTGTGCGCGCGCCCCCTGTAAGCTGGGGATGCACGTGCACAGGTTGCAACACAGACGCGGCACGCACGGAGCAGGGGAAGACCGCAGGAGGAGGACAGAGCCAAGAGGAGGGGAATGCACGCGAGGCCTGTGCCCGAGCGATGGCCAGCAAGGGCAGGGAGGAGCATGCACGCGCGTCCTCTGTGGGCTGAGGGGACGCGCGTACCGGACGCGTCACCAGGCGCGTGGAGCGCCGCACCGTGGGCACCACGCAAGGAGGAGGCAACGGGACGGATGACACCACAGGGGAAGTAACGGAGCTACCGCGGGGAAGATGGAGCAGGGAGGATCGAGGCAAGGGTTAAGGGAGCGCGTGTGTATGCGGGACCTGCGGGGGACGCGCTGCGGTAAGGGGAGAGAGGTAGAAGGTGAAGGAGAGGAGGGGGAAGGAATAGAAAGGGTGACAGGAGATGGGAGAGAGGGACAAGGAGAGGAAGGAATCTCCTGAGTCGTCACAAGAAGACTGTGCTCGCAATTTACTCTGCAGCCAAGACCGAATTGGAGGATCTCAAGACTGAGCTAGATACCGCAAACGCTACTATTACCGCCATTGAAGAAAAGCGGAGTCAATCTGATAGAATGATTACTAATCTGAAACAGAAGTATGAGGAGGCACTGAAGGAGATTACAGTTTTTCAGCAAGAGGTTCGCAAGTGCCATAGAGAGGTGGAAGTCTCTCAGAATGAGTTACACACTCTCCGCATAGAACTGAATGCCTCACACCAGGAGGTCAACAGTGTCCAGACAGAGGTGGACATACTGTATCCCAGAAGGACGTACATACTCTCTGCATAGCACAGGATGCCTCACATCAAGAGATCAGCAGTTGCCAATACAGAACTGGAAGTCTCTAGAAAGGAACTTCACAGTCTTGCTGAGGAGCTGTACATATCTCAAAAAACTATCCTCAGTCTTAATATGTATCTCAAAGTCTCTCAAAAGGAGCTTCAGACCCTCAACCTTGAGATGGAAGTCTCACGCCAGGAGACCGGGAGTCTCAAAGCAGAAGTGCGTAAATGGAAGTAGGACTACAAGGAGGCCCTGAATATTACAGAGACTGCAAAAAGAGAAAATGTAAGACTGAAAGAAGAAAATTCTTTGACAGACCACGTCAAAGACAAGAATGAAAAGCTGCACGAGCTTGAAAAAATAAATAAACTTTTGGAAGATGAAAAGTTTGAAGCAGAGCACCGACTGCAGAACCAACTGCAAGGTCTGCATACACACCTCCAGAATGCCGAGGAGAAGCAGCGATCTCTGCAGGAAGAAAATCTGCAAGCTGCTAAAGAAGTACAAGTGCTGCAGGACCGTCTGATTACCCAGTGTGACCCCGCAAAGCAGCATGAGAAACTGAAGGCTACCCTGACCATCACAAAAGCATCGCTAGAGGCCAAGCTTAGAGGCCAGCTGACTCGGTACAAGAGGGAGCACAAGAAGGTCCAGAAACTGAGACAAATAGCTGCGGCCGGAGCAAAGAAATTCACAGTGCATCACAATATAATGAAGGAGACTTGGAAGCAAGCTCAGAGAAAGCACAGTGAGGAGATGAATACCCTGAGAGGAGAATTGCAGGATGCACTCAAGAAACAGGGATTTCTCGCGGATGAGATTACAGTACTACAAGAAAAGGTGTTGACCCTGCCCAAGCGTCAGTATCCCACTGCAACTAAAACCCATGAAGACAAGGGTACAGTGAGATCTTGGAACACCGCTCATCTAAAAAACAAGGTTGCAAAGTTTGAACCACCTAAACAAGCACCCAACAGGCAACATAAAAAGGTATATGTGCAGAATCAAAACCAGAAGAATCCTTAGCTGATGAAGCTGAAAAGATAGGACGTTCTCTGGAAGTGGATGTGGAATTGCAACTCAATCCCAAAGAAGCTGAACTAGCAACTCCAGTGAGTGGAAAAAGTGCAGAAAGACAGCTTGAAGAGTGGAAAACTCAAAGGGCTATTTTTAAACGCTCTGCAACTGTCGCCATACAGTCTGCATACAAAAAGAGGAGCGCCCAACGCAAAGGAAATCTCATGACCACGGAGTCAGTAAAAAGACTATACTTGGAAAAAGTCCTCCTCGAGGGACTGAGGAGTGCTGCTCTCAAGCGCCTTTGGGAGGAGACAAGAATAAACTGGAGAAAGGGCTCCAATCCCAGTGCGACTGAGGGTTCTCTTCCTCCATCCATTCTCATTCGAGTCACAGCATGGAAGGATGGGCTTTGGCCAAGGTAAGCCCGAGCTTCCCTCAAACAGGGGAGGTATGTAACAGGGACTTACCCCTATTAAGAAACGTGCCTCTAATCCAGCCTTGTGCTGGTTAATTGCACACCTGCAATCAACCAACCCCACTTGCCTAATCAGAACTCTGTCAGAAAAAGTCTGTTCTGAGACACCGGAGGAAGATTCCTGAGTCTCACAATTGGGGGCTGAACCAAGGAAGGACAGATGTATTGAGCTGCAAAGAGACTGCAGGCTGACAGCAAGACAAAGGGGAGCAGACCTCTCTATACCTAGACAGACATTGCCTTAGCACACAAGGGAGCTGACCCAGGAGAGCAGAGAAGTCTTCCCCTACAGCTACAGGAAACAGATAAGACTTTCTTATGGAACTGTTGTATATCTGTATAAATGTGTATAAATGTGTATATATATTTGGGGCTGGTAATTAGCTTAGCTAACCACCCAGTTATAGAGGGCTGGACTACATGTTTATTTTATTTATTTTATAAAATATTTTACCATGAAGTAATACATTGAGAGTTACCGCTCGTTTTCAAGTATGTCCTGGGCACAGAGTAAAACAAATAATACATGGTTACAAGTACAGTTACATAAATGAACAGGGTATACATTATATACAAGACATTGCGTGCACAGTTAAAGAAAATGTATATTATGAGCGTATGAAACAGTTACAGACCAGATTAAAGTGTGAGACAGCCTTAGATTTGAAAGACTGGTGGTGGATATGAGAGTCTCTGGTAGGTTGTTCCAGTTTTGGGGTGCACGGTAGGAGAAGGAGGAACGTCCGGATACTTTGTTTAGTCTTGGGACCATGAACAGTCTCTTGGAGTCTGATCTCAGGTGATAGGTGCTGCATGTGGTAGGGGTGAGGAGCTTGTTCAGGTAGCTGGGTAGCTTGCCCAGAAAGTATTTGAGGGTGAGACAGGAAAGGTGAACTTTGCGCCTAGAATCTAGTGATGACCAATCTAGTTCTTTGAGCATTTCGCAGTGATGTGTGTTATAGTTGCATTGGAGAACAAAACGACAAATTGAATTGTAGAGGGTGTCAAGTTTGCTAAGGTGGGTTTGAGGAGCCGAGCCATATACTATGTCTCCATAGTCAATAATTGGCATTAGCATCTGCTGTGCAATACGCTTTCTGACCAGGAGACTTAGGGAGGATTTGTTCCTGTAAAGTACCCCTAGTTTGGCATAGGTCTTGGTTGTCAGGGTATCAATGTGCATCCCGAATGTTAAGTGGGAGTCAAACCATAAGCCCAGTTATTTAAAACTAGTGACAGGTGTTAGTGTGGTGTTAGCGTTGGCTCTAATCAGGAGCTCAGTCACTGGAAGCTTTACAAATTTAGTCTTGGTCCCAAATACCATTGTTACAGTCTTGTCAGTGTTTAAAAACAGTTTGTTTTGGGAAATCCAGTTTTCGAGTCTCAAAAAGTCAGACTGAAGTATGTGTTGAAGGTCAGAGAGGCTATGGCTGTGTGCATATAGGATTGTGGATTGTGTCATCTGCATACATGTGTACTGAGGCTTCCTTACAAGCTGTGGGAAGATCATTAATGAACACTGAGAAGAGTAGGGGCCCCAGAACAGAGCCTTGCGGGACACCACAGGTGATATCCAGGGGGTTGGAGTTAGAGCCTGAGATGGACACATGTTGGGATCTTCCTGATAGGTAGGACTGAAACCAGTTTAAAGCATGTTTCCCTATTCCAGAGCTCTGGAGTTTGTTAAGCAGGATAACATGATCAACTGTGTCAAAAGCCTTTGCAAAATCTAGGAATACTGCGCCAGTGAGTTGTCCCCGTTCCATTCCACACTGGATTTCATTGCAAACTTTTAGCAGGGTAGTTACGGTGGAGTGTTTGGGACGAAACCCAGACTGGAATTGGCTAGGGAAATGTGTCTTGGTATATAAATCGCTTAATTGGGAGTGGACACAATTTTCCATAACTTTGGATAGAATTGGGAGAAGTGAGATTGGCCTGTAGTTTGAGACAGTGTTTTTGTCCCCACTTTTGAAGATTGGGACAACTCTGGCAGTTTTCCAGGTCTTAGGGATATGGCCTGCAGACAGGATAGAGTTGACTATGGACGCAATTGGTTTGGCAATGGCTGGGGCACCAAGTCGTAGGAACCTAGATTGTAGTAAGTCGGGTCCACATTGGCTGCTTAGTTTTAGTTTGAGGAGCGCTTGTGTAATCTCCTCTTCAGATACTGGGCTAAATTGAAAATTGTGGGCAGTGTTGGGAGGGGGTGGGACTGTAGGGATACTCCCAGGATGAGATTCATGTTTGGGGTTTGTGCTGCGTTTCGCTAATAAGTTAGTGGCACACCCCACCAAGTAATCATTGAATGCAATTGCAATGTCAGTGGGGTTTGTCAGAGTAATATCCCCCTTAGTGATATTACTTGGTTGTTGATGGTTAGGAGGCTGGAATATATTGTTGATAACCTTCCAGAAGTTAGCTGGGTTTGATGTATTTTGGTGGAGATTGTCAGAGTAATATTGTGCTTTTGCATGCCTTGTTTGCCTTGTGCACATGTTCCGCATGCATCTGTAGTGATTGAGATCCTTGGTAGTGCCAGTTACTTTGTAGCTTTTCCACAAGGCATCCCTGAACTGGTAGAGTGCTATAAGGTCAGTTGTAACCCATGGAAGGTGGGCCCCCCCGTACCCTTATTTTGCGTAGTGGAGCATGGGTATTGCAGAGTTTTAAGAACTCGGATTGGAAATAGTCGAGTGCAGAATCGGGGTCGGGAATTAAATCGATTCTGTGCCATGGGCAGTTGGTAAGGTCATCCAGAAACTGTTGTGGGTTAAAGTTTTTAAATGTTCTAGTGAGGAGAACTTTAGGGCTTGAATGGGGCGGTTTAATTTTCCTTACACAGTACACTATTGCATGGTCACTGAAAATGTCAGGAAGGATGCCAGAGGATTGGATTCTCCTGGGGTTTGAGGAGAGAATCCAGTCTAGCAAGGAATGGTTATGCGATTTCAGGTTTATCCGTGTGGGTTGGGAATTGAGTTATGATAGGTTAAGTGACTTGAGTTGTATCTGGATTTTGTGGTTTTTAGGGTCAAGCCAATTGAAGTTGAAATCCCCTAGAACTAGCAGCTCACTCTTCTCATTCAGAGAGGAAATGGAGCCAAGAAATTGGGTGATGTCAGTCAGGGATTGTAGAGGGGCTTTAGTGGGGCGGTAGATATGTGTAGATATTCTCCAAAGTGGAGTAGGTTTTCTTTTTGCTGTGTTAAAGGGACAGGAGCAATAAAGCCTAATTTTAGTTTCACTTTAAGCGGTCTCCATTGCGTACCTCGAACACGTCTCTTACAGGCGGGTTGTAAGGGTCGACCGTCAATCGCCTCAAGTCCTACCGGTTGACTTTTACGTGCCAAAGGGATTTTGTTTCTCTCTTCGAACCCCTGGTCCATGAAATTTCCCCCTGACCAAGAGTCAAGAAAGGCCAGAGTTATGGACTTGAAGGTGTCACCGGTTAGGGTGATAGGTATCAAAAGCCTGGTAAGCATCTTGGAAGGAGAAGAAGCTAATGTTCCCAGTGGGATCCTCCCGGCTCTCACTGGGGACTTGGCGTTTCCCGAATTCTGGGGGCAAGCAGTTACCTGGTGTGAGATATTACTGAAATAAAGGCAGAGTCCAGTATTACATCTGCGCTGTTTCTCACTGGGTGATAGCTTGTTGCCTCCGAGCTGCATGGGTTCTACCAGGTCAGGAAGCTTAGAGTCCAGGACCTCTGTGTAGTGGCTGCGGTGAGACTACATACCTTGCTTGCGTCGATATCTCTCGACCCCTCTTTCCTGTAATCTTAAATCCACTCGGATCCATAGGCCAATGAGCTCCTTCAGTTCCGTGGGGCGTTCCTGCGCAGCAAGTTCGTCCTTAAGGTTCTCGGAGAGACCTTGCCAGAATGCTGCCGTCAATGCCTCATCGTTTCAGACGGTTTTAGCGGCTATGGTTTGAAATTCGACTGCGTATCGGGCCATGGGACAACTGCCGTGGGAAATATGGAAGAGAGATGAGGCAGCGGTTACCTTGCGTCCGGGCGTGACGAATACTTTGTGGAACTCCTTGGTGAAGCAGCCTATGTCGCAGGTGAGGCACGACCTTTGTTCCCAGATGGGTGAAGCCCACGCCAAAGCATAATCGACTAGCAGGGATACGATGTAGGCCACCTTAGATCACTGGGATAGAAAACTTGATGGCATCAATTCAAACTGAATAGAACACTGGTTAAGAAACCCACGACAACCAAGAGGTTCGTCGCCATAGCGGTTGGGTGAAGGAAGTCGGGGTTCGGAGGCTCTGTTCATGGGAACGGTTGTGGGAGCAGACACCACTGGGGGGACAGGATCCACAGGAGAATTTTTAGCCTGGTCAGAAAAAGCTTGTACTGTAAGTAGAATTTACATAGTTACATAGTTACATAGTAGATGAGGTTGAAAAAAGACGTACGTCCATCAAGTTCAACCTATGCTAAATTTAGACAACAGATACTTTATCATATATCTATACTTACTTGTTGATCCAGAGGAAGGCAAGCAAAAAACCCAGTGTCTTATCATCTAATGATATCTCATAAGGGGAAAAATACATTCCTTCCTGACTCCAAGAATTGGCAATCGGATTAATCCCTGGATCAACATCCTTCCCATGTATACTTATTTGGTATATCCCTGTATACCTTTCCTATCTAAAAAGATGTCCAACTTTTTTTTAACAAATCTATTGTATCTGCCATCACAGTCTCCATGGGTAATGAATTCCACAATTTCTGCCCTTACTGTAAAGAACCCTTTCCTTTGTTGCTGGTGAAATCTTTTTTCCTCCAACCTTAAGGACACAGAAATCACCAGGCGCTCCTGGGGGTGTTCCAGGTGAAACACAATAGCAGGCAATAGAAAACCAGCAATAATTAGAAAAACAACAATAATAAAAAAGGAAAAATATACAACCAGTGATAAATTGCAACTCAACCTTCAATGGATCTTCCTTGTTGATCCTTTACTGATTGTAGTGTCAAGAAGTCAGGGAGCGCAGTACACCAGTGGGAAAATAAAGGGAAAAAGCATAACACAAATGATAGTGCACACTGTGTGATGAAATGATGATAAACATATAACTTCAATTAGAGAAACATAAAAGAAGTCCCAGGGACTGATGGAGGAGACACAAGGAATAAAAAAGCTACACGAATCAGAGGAGTAGTCAGTGTAATCATCAAGTAGACACCATAAGGTATACAGATGCAATCGGGACTTACAGGAAAGCCCCAAAAACAGGCAATGTGTATGAAACACAGTCAGTGTCCGTTGTGGGAGGTGAAACCCTGTAAGTAATGAACCGCAGCAGGGGGTAAAGCTGCGCCTGGCGATTCCTTCACTGCAGAGCACCACAGAACTTCCGGGTTTGAGTCTCCCACTCAGTCTTCCGCTCCACGTGACAGCGTCACACTGCGGACACAGCGGACTCCTAATGGCATAGGAATCAAGACTCAAGAGTCTTGCATCTGTATACCTTATGGTGTCTACTTGATGAATACACTGACTACTCCTCTGATTTGTGTAGCATTTTTATTCATTGTGTTCCCTCCATCAGTCCCTGGGACTTCTTTCATGTTGCTCTAATAGAAGTTATATGTTTAAAATCATTTCATCACACAGTGTTGCACTATCATTTGTGTTATGCTTTTCCCCTTTATGTTCCCACTGGTGTACTGCGCTCCCTGACTTCTTGACACTCCAACCTTAAGGGATGCCCCTGAGTCCTTTATACTGCCTATACTTGGGATGAATAATTCTTTTGAAAGCTCCTTGTGTTGTCCCGAATATATTTGTATATAGTTATCATATCCCCTCTTAGACACCTCTTTTCTAATGTAAATAAATCTAATTTAGCGAGTCTCTCCTCATAAGTTACATTGTCCACACCCTTTAATAATATGGTGGCTCTTCTCTGCACTCTCTCTAGTTCCATAATGTCTTTTCTTAGGATTGGTGCCCAAAATTGTACTCCATATTCAAGGTGTGGTCTTACTAATGCTTTGTAAAGGGGCATAATTATGTTTACTTCCCTTCCAACCATTGCCCGTTTGATGCAAGATAAATCTTGTTTGCCTTTGCAGCTACTGCATGACTTTGGGCAATATTGCTAAGCCTGCTGTCTCCAAGCACTCCTAAATCCTTCTCCATCAAGGATTCCAATTTATCCCCATTTAATTTGTAATTTGCCTTTTTATTCTTGTATCCCAAATGCACAACCTTACATTTATCTGTATTAAACCTCATCTGCCATTTACCTGCCCACGTTTCCAATCTCTCCAAGTCCTTCTGAAGAGAAATTATATCCTGCTCTGATTCTATTACCTTACACAATTTAGTATCATCAGCAAAGATGGAGTCTTTGCTCTCGATGCCAACCTCAAGGTCATTAATAAACAAGTTAAAAAGCAGGGGTCCCAGTACCGATCTGTGAGGTACTCCACTCATGACTTTAGCCCAACCTGAAAAAGTTCCAATTATGACAACCTTCTGTTGTTTGTGCTTTAACCAGTTTTCAATCCAGGTGCATATATTATTACTGAGTCCAATTTTCTTTATTTTGTACACCAACCTCTTGTGTGAAACCGTATCAAAAGCCTTTGCAAAATCTAAGTAGACCTCATCAACTGCATTACCCTGGTCTAAATTCCTACTTACCTCCTCAAAGAAACAAATAAGGTTAGTTTGGTATGATCTATCCTTCATAAATAAAATGCTGACTGTTACTAATAATTTTGTTTGCCATTAGGTATTCCTGAATATTATCCCGTATTAAACCTTCAAGTAGTTTCCCCACTATTGAAGTGAGGCTTACAGGTCTGTAATTTCCCGGCTTGTTATCTAGCTCCCATTTTAAATATAGGCACCACATCTGCTTTACGCCAATCTTGTGGTACTAAGCCTGTGGAAATGGAGTCCTTGTATATTAAATATAATGGTTTGGCTATTACTGAGCTTAACTCCGTGAGAACTCTTGGATGTATACCATCGGGGCCAGGTGCCTTATTTACTTTAATTTTTTGAAGTCGCTTATGAACTTCTTCCTCAGTTAAACAATTGTTCATTAATATAGAGGTTGTGGCTTCCTCCTGCGGCACTACTATTGAACTTGATTCTTCCCTGGTAAACACAGAGGCAAAGAATGTATTTAATACCGCTGCTTTTCCCTTATCTCCAATAATTTGCCTACCCATCTCACACTGAAAGGGTCCTATATTTTCTTTTCTCATTTTTTTTGTTATTAAGGTGCTTAAAGAACTTTTTAGGGTTGACCTTAAATTCTATTGCAATCCTTTTTTCATTATCCATTTTTGCTAATTTGATTGCCCTTTTGCAATTTTTGTTACATTCCTTTTAATTCTGATACGATGTCTCTGTCCCTTCTGACTTAAATATCTAAACGCCTTCCTCTTGTTGTCCATTTCCTCCCCTATCTGTTTATTTAGCCACATTGGTTTTGACTTATTTCTTTTATACTTATTACCCAAGGGTATACACTGATAAATGTGCTTTTCTAACAATTTTTTTTTTTTTGCTCCATTCGCCGGCTATTCTGGTCTAGCTGTTTCTCCATTTGGCCAAACATGTCAGAGTGCATGTGCAAACTTGAGCCACCTCAGCGGGGTCCATGTTTGTTGGGCTAAGCATACTTCAACAAGTGCTCCCCACAAACAGGACTGGACCGCAGGGCTGATGTGGGGATGTTAGAGTACACGACCAACAACCGCGCAACCGTGTCCGGATTGCAGAGTAGTAGTCGTGTAGCTGGGTCAGGGTAGGAGAGGTCAGATTAGTGATGATGGTCGTTGTGTATAGCCGGGGTCCAAGAGTAGAGAAGTCAGAATGGTCGTTGTGCGTAGCCGAGATCTAGGGGTGAGAGAAGATAGAAGTCCGGGTACAAGCTGAGGTCAAAGGTAACAGATAAACAAGGCAGAATGCAAAGGCAATAGCAGGGCAGCAGGATGCTAGTGGAAAGCACTAGAAACATAAACAAGGTTTATGCTCAGCCAATTTGCCTAGGGGCTGGCTGAGCATATAAAGCACAGGGATCCAATGGGAAGGCTGCAGGCAGTGAGTCATCACACATAGGGAGCTATGCAGTAATCAGTGAGATTTTGCGCTGGCGTCCTCTATAAAGTGAAGCCCGAGGTGCGATTCACTAAGGAGTTCAGCGCATTCGGGATCGGCCGTGCTCAAATCTGCCAGATCATGCGTGCTTTCCCCCCTCCCCGCTATCGCGCTAAAAGTTCAAGTGCGATAGCTGATAGAAAAAAAAGCCTCCTGTAACATTTGCATGGAGATTCTGCATCTCCATGCACAGCTGTTACAGGCGATCGTGCATTAAGAATATACATTTTAATAATAGTGTACATGAGCAGGGGGTCTACGGAGCTGAACTGCATTGGTTTCAGGTCCGTGGACCCCCTACTTCATGAGATACAGGCCCCGTTATGGGGTGCCGGTATCCCCTGTACTTTTAAAGCTTCCGCGTCACGTGGCCGGGACATTTAAATTCTGCAGGGGATACCGGCACCCCATAACGGGGCCTGTATCTCCTGAAGTAGGGGTTCCCCGAGGCTGAAACCAATGCGGTTCAGCTCTGAAGACCACCTACACATGTACACTACTGTCAAAACACACACAACAATAACCAATAATTCATTACCGTAGCGGATAGCCGCTATGGTAATGAAGATGCATAATGTACATTTTAATAATAGTGTGCGGGAGCAGGGGGTCCCCTGAGCTGAACCGCATTGATTTCTGGCTCAGAGACCCCCTGCTTCCCGAGTTACAGGCCCCGGTATGGGGCATCGGATGCCAGTGCCGCCATCTTTATAGCGTCCAAGACGCGACGTGGACGCTATAAAGATGGCGGCGACATTGGCACCGATGCCCCATACTAGGGCCTGTAACTCATGAAGCAGGGGGTCCCTGAGCCAGAAATCAATGTGGTTCAGCTCAGGAGACCCCCTGCTCCCGCACACTATTAATAAAAATACATTAAAGCAGCTTCATTACCTTAGCGGCTATCCGCTAAGGCAATGAAGGGGTTAAGGCACAATAGCATGTTTATTGGGGACAATTGCCCCCAATAAACATTGCAATATACAACACACATCCCCTCCCCCCCCCCCTAACACATACAATACAGTAATGGGCAAAATTACTATTATCCACATAAGGATAATAGTGCATTTGCCCAATTACAAGACGTGAATCACAATAAATACAGTAAATACATATTGCACTTACCTTTTCCAGGCACCCACGATGAAGGCCGTCTTCATCCTCATCCTGCCCATGTTCCCCTCCGGTGCTACAAAACATACACAAAAATAAAAAGAGCCAATGTAATGTCCCCTAACCTCTTAATCACCTTAGCGGTCATTAACCACTATAGTCATTAAGGGGTTAACCCACCCTCACCCACTACTTGTGAGGCCTAAACACCCTCCCTCACTACCCACCCCGTGAGGCCTAACCACCCTCATCCACTACCCATCCTGGCTTGGGGACAATACCCCCTTCCCCCACCCCCGCTACCTACAATAAACGTCACTATATTTAATAAACAATACATAACCCACCCACCCCCTGTGCCCCCCCATAAATACATGATTTCCTCTTTTACATTTAAAACCAGAGACAGAACATAAAACACAGACAGAGCTCAGTTATAGCACATCCAGTGAAAATCATACACGGTACAGTGCCTAAATATATATGTATAAATAACTATTAAGTAAAATGGTCTTTTAGTTTGACATTTTTGGCCAAAATTGTTGTAAGCCCCTGAGCCAACGGCACGGCAGACCACATTTCAGGGGTCCCTAACGCTAATATAAATTCTTAAGAACCTGTGTAATAACAGGAAGAATGATTTATAGTAAATCTGTCAATATTAGTGTCAAAGTATGTTTTATTATTCTTTTACATACAGTGTTAATACCACAGGCCCACGGGAGACCCCGGTGGTCCTGGTGTGTGTCCGCAGGCCCCACAGTGTACCAGTACTCCAGGGTCTGGAGGCCTATGGGTGGTCCCCGCCAGGCACTGTGGGCATCCAGGTGGTCCCCGCGGGTCACTGTGAGCCCCAAATGTGGTCTCCACGGGTGGACTCGCGGGTGTCTGGGTGTCCCCGGGTCAGCCCCACAGGTGTCTGAGGGTCCTCGGGTGGTTACCACGGGGGTCTGGGGCCCTCTGGTGGTCTGTATGGCTCCGCAGGCCCCCACAGCTGTGGGGCCCCGGTTCTTCCCCGTAGGTGTCCTCCGTGGGTCTGCAGCCTGGCTGTGCTTCATTTGCCTTTAAGATGACGTTCCCACGCTCTGATTGGCTCCCGTACCATGTGACGGTGGCCATCTTGCTTTTGATGACGTGATTACTGTTGTCGGCGACACAGTGAGAGGCGAGAGGTGGAGAGAGACCCAGCTGAGGATTTCCCTTGGATGAGATCAGCTCCAGAGCGAGTGAGCAGAGTTGGCGAAATCTCACGAGACTTGGATCAGAGCACGTGACGCGGAAGTGTGCGGTGGTCAGATACTGGTACACAGAACAAAACGGTGTGGAAAGGACTCCAAATCAGGTCTCTACTATTGGACATCAACGGTCGGGGCACAAACTGAATGTGGCGGCACTTTTCACGCATCCCTCTGGCGGTCCCAAGTAGTTACTGAAATTGGGGAGAGAATATGAATGGTACGTTCAGTGGGTCAGCCAGGGTTCCCATATAGTATAGAACTGCTCCGTCGAGTGGTTGAGGAATGCTGTCAGTTTTTCCATTAACATTACCCCGTTTAATCTCTTTCTCACAATTTGTACCGTGGGGGGGGGGGGGGATAATTTTCTTCCAAGAGGACGCCACTGAGCATCTTGCTGCTGTTAAGATGAAGGAGATTAATTTCCATACTGGGCGGTCGATTTCCTCTATCGGCCTGCCCAATATGTAGGTCAGTGGATCTAAAGGGATTGTGAGGTCTGTGACCTCTTTTATTAGATTTTGAATTGTGGGCCAATATTTTTGAATTTCTGGACATAGCCACCAGGGCCATGTCCCCTTTTTGTCCACAGCCTCACCAGCATAGATCAGAAGCCTAGTGGTAGATTTGTTTCACTCTCACTGGCGTGAGGTACCAGTGGAACATTATCTTATATATGTTTTCTTTGATAGTAGTGCATACGGAAGTTCCTGATGCTGCGTCCCATATATCTTCCCTGTCCTCTTTATCTATTTCCATATTTAGTTCCGCTGCCCGTTTGAGCATGTAATCATGTGCAGCGGGACTCGCTTGTTTCTCCAGAACAGCGTAGAATTGTGATATAAGGCCTTTCTGGTGTGTGTCCTCCTGGCACAGTTTTTCAAACTTTGTGAGAGGTGGGAATTCTAGTGTAGGGGACAGTTTTTGTAAGAAGTGTCTAATTTGGAGGATCTTGAATGTATCCAAGTCAGGAGCATCGAATTTGTTACGTAATTCTTGGAAGCTCAGGAACTTCAGGTCGCCCACCGCTCTGATCCCTTTATTTGAATATTGTTCAAATTGCTTTGTCTCGCATCCGGGAGGGAACTCTGGGTTATTGTACAGTGGAGTGAGTTGTGAGCCAGGGGCCAAAAGCTGAAATTTGTTTTTAGTCTTTTGCCATATATTCCATGTGTGGCCCATTGCTCCTAGTTCGAATGTGCCGACCCCCTTGTCGCCTCTGTCCGTTGCCCATAGGCATGCTTGCAGAGAAGGCATTTTGGCATAGTGAGACTCGATCTTTAACCAGCAGAGCTGGTCTGGGTCTGAGTTCCACTCAACCGCTTGTTTTAATTGAGCTGCATGATAATACCTTGAGATATCTGGCACCATCATACCCCCTCTCGCCCTTGGCGACATTAGTACTAATCTTGCAACCCTGGGTCTTTTTCCTTGCCAAATAAATTTAAGTATTCTGTTTTGGATATCTTTAAATTCCGACCCAGGGACCCGGATCGGGAGTGTCTGAAAAAAAGTATAATAATCTAGGGAGTATATTCATTTTAACTGAGACCATTCTCCCGATCCAAGAAATTTGATATTCTTCCCATTTATCCAAATCTTTTCTGATTTTATCAAAAAGAGGTGGATAATTGCATTGGTATAGGGAGTGGTAGTCCTTTGATACATTAACTCCCAAATATTTTATGTATGAAGGGCTCCATCGGTAGTTGAAGTTTAGTTTTAACAGTTGTATCTCTGATTCCGAAAGATTAAGATTCAGGGCTTCTGATTTATCACTATTTATTTTGTAGCCTGATATCTTACCGAAATCAGATAATTCCTTTTGTAGGTTGGGGAGGGAGGTATGAGGGTGAGATAGTGTGAGGATGATATCATCGGCGAACAGGGAGATTTTGTAGTTAGTTTTACCGATTGATATGCTTTGGATATTCGCGCTGTCCCGTATTCTTGATGCCAGTGGCTCAATTGTCAAGGCAAAAAGAAGAGGGGACAGGGGGCAACCCTGTCTTGTGCCGTTTTTTATCTTGAAAGCCTTTGCCGCCCCCCCCCCCCCCCGGAAGTTTAACCATCTCAGAGGGGCTGCGATAAAGTGCTTGGACTCCTTCTAGGAATGAGTAATTGAAGCCAAATTTCTGCATTGTATGATCAAAAAAAAGCCAGTCAATTCTGTCAAATGCCTTCTCCGCATCAAGACTTAACAAAACTGCCTTGGAGCCTGTGAGGCGGACATGGTCGACTATGTTTATGATCTTGCGGGTGTTATCAGAGGCCTGGCGATTCTGGACAAATCCCACTTTACTTTCGCGGTTATTAACCGCTAAGGTGATTAATGGGTTAACTGGCATTTGAAAGTATTTGCTATGGTTTTTTTTGCCAACGGAGCCCGTTTGATGACCGGATGTCCATCCCATTGCCCAGGGGTAAGTAGATCTCTATTTATTTACTTTATTGGTGCTGTTTTATGTGTTTAATAATGGGCAAATAATCTATTATACATATCTGGATAATAGTTATTTTGCACATTCTGTACTGTATGTGTTTGGGGGGGGGGAGGGTATTTATTTATTTAAATTTATAGGGCAGGTTTATTTTTTTTACATACAGGGCTGGTTCCTTAGGTCTGCGGGGACCTCTGGAGACCACCTGAGGACTCCCCGGACACCCACGGGTACCAGGCTGCAGACCCACGAGGGACACCTGCGGGGAAGAACCGGGGGCCCCACAGCTGTGGGGGCCCGCGGACCCGTAGTGACTACCCGAGGGCCCCAGACCCCCATGGGAACCACCCAAGGACCCTCAGACACCTGTGGGGCTGACCCGGGGACACCCAGACACCCGCGGGCCCACCCGTGGAGACCCATTTGGGGCCCACAGTGACCCGCGGGGACCACCTGGATGCCCACGGCGCCGGGCGGGAACCACCCGTAGGCCTCCAGACCCTGGAGTACTGATATACTGTGGGTCCTGCGGACACCCACCAGGACCACCGGGGACTCCCGTGGCCTGGGGTATTAACCATGTATGTAAAAGAATAAATCATGTATTTATGGGGGGGGCACAGGGGGTGGGTGTGTTATGTATTGTTTATTAAATATAGTGATGTTTATTGTGGGTAGCGGTGGAAGGGGGGTTTAGGCCTCCCGATGGGAAGTGGGGGAGGGTGTTTAAGCCTCCCAAGTTGTGGGGGAGGGTGTTTAGGCCTCCCGAGTGGTAGGTGAGGGTGGGTTAACCCCTTAATGACTATAGCGGTTAATGACTGCTAAGGTGATCAAGGGGTTAAGGGACATTACATTGGCTCTTTTTATTCTTGTGTATGTTTTGTAGCACCGGAGGGGGACATGGGCAGGATGAGGATGAAGACGGCCTTCATCGTGGGTGCCTGGAAAAGGTAAGTGCAATATGTATTTAAATGGGCAAATGCATTATTATCCCTATGTGGATAATAGTAATTTTGCCCATTACTGTATTGTATGTGTTAGGGGTGGGGGGGTGTACTTATTTACAAATATTGTTTATTTTTGGGGGGCACACCATTGGTACCGCAGGCCCGCTGACATCCGCGGGGATCTCAGGACTCCCGCAGAGATCACCCAGTGACACCCGCGGGGACCCCTGGAGACCCCCGGACACCTGCAGGGACCCACGGACACCTGCGGACACACCCAGACTCCTGCGGGGATCACCCGGGGACACCCGCGGGGTCAGCCGGGGACACCCGCCGACCTGTTGTATGGATGGTGTTCCTGCAAAAAGGTAAACAAAGACATTTTTCTAAGTCCTGATCCTTTTCCACCTGCCTTGACCTGGCGTGCTTTTTTCGGCGCATTTTTAAATTACGATCACTTATCGTAGCTTTGAGAATTGCGCAAACTAGCAGAAATCAGCGCATTTAGCTGATCGTATGAGCTTTGTGGGACTTAGAAAAATTTCTTGAAAAAAAACAGTTTTGGAGCGTAGAGACATCTTTATCACTGCTCTGAAAATCGCGCTGAGCGCAATATCACGTCCTTAAAGCACTTTACGCTCTTAAAACGACTTATCACTGCTTAGTGCATAGACCCCATAGACTGTGTACTGATAGGCAGTGGTGGAGTGTTTCCCAGCGGTGGATTAATGAAGGGAGTTAGCATTAACCCCTCAAGTGTTTCTGGTCATGTGACACCGCCATGTACTGGAGACAGGAGTGTCCTCCGTTGTGCCACGGGAGGCGGTGTGGGGGCAGAGCCTAGGTTCGGTGCTGGCAGAAGTAATGCGGCACTCGCGCGCAGTGCATGCACGAGTGGAGTCACCCAATGCATCATGGGATGTGTCACTGGCGCGGGACCAAGGTCCAATCCTCACACTATCCTCGCCCAGTGAAAAACGCACACCTGCTGCAAAACCCGCGGCACCCAGGAGAGTACAGCTTCAAATGCAAATCGATCCGGGCACGATCCCAGACATGATGCTAAAAGACCTCCCACAGAGCATACAGGAAAAATACTTTTCCAGAAGCGCTGGGAATGTTACCATACTAGCCCTTCTCATTATGAAACACCATGTCAGTTATGAGCTGTATCTTCAGTGGTTTAATGTGGTTAATTACGATGGCAATAGGGGCAAGAAAGCGCTGCCTTTGAAATTTGCGCAGAAATATTATAGACGAAATTAAAAGGCATTTCATTATGACCCTGGTTCTTTTCTGAGCTGTGAAAGACAACATGAATGCCCTTTTAAGGCATAAAAGGCGTCTTGCCTGGAACACCCAGGCTATGGGTACGAACACTTGTTTAATTAATTTCACAATAATCAACTAATAATGTACTGGGATTGTTTTCATATTATAAATGTAACATGGCTTCCCGGAAGTTACTTCTTGTTCTGGGGCTTTTCCTCTGTCAGTCCTGTTAGAACAGGCAGTGGAAAGGTTAATTCCTTCAAAAAGGTCTGTATGTGTATTCAGCAT